>NC_056454.1:51906874-51987538 GCF_018296145.1 Oncorhynchus tshawytscha
TCTGAGCTTTCTTTTTCTTCTTCCTCTTCTGTGGTGGGACTTCCTGTGGTTCAGGGGTCAGAGGGATCGTCTCTGACTGCCTCCTACTGGCCAGTCCCTCCATCTCAATACCTGGCTCTGGAGGGCTGCCTGGGTAGCAGACAGCAGAACACACTGAGGAGGACACTTAGTTCAGTATACAGACATGAGGTGGCAAAAGGTTTCCAGTAAAGTAGCAGAATTGTGAAAACTTTTAGGATTTGATGGATTTTTTATAACGTGTAAAGTAAATTTTAAAAAATAATACATTAATATTAGTATACAAAATAGAATGACACAGCTGTAAAACATGTTCCTAAATATAACCAATCTACTTAGTGAATACGGTTCATGTTTAATATGTTTCAGCATAAAATATCATATCAATGTTTACACACTTTTATTTATTTTAACTAATATGTGCCGTTGATGATCCGTTTTTGCTGGAGTCAATAGTTGGAGGAGTTCAGAGTTCATTGGAAATGATGTCATCCCAGCAAACCGGGAACATTCCCGTGACATTAGTTAATAAGATTCCCAGTAAGTTCTAGTTAGGGTTACTAATTAGCTGCTCAACAAAGACCTTAACTAGCTGAATCAGATATACTAAATTAGGTTTGGACTGAGGACCTACAGGACAGTAGATCTCCAGGAAGAGGGTTGGACTCATAACCTACAGGACAGTAGATCTCCAGGAAGAGGGTTGGACTCATAACCTACAGGACAGTAGATCTCCAGGAAGAGGGTTGGACTCCCAAAACCTAAAGGACAGTAGATGTGCAGGAAGAATGTTTATTTTTGGGGTTCAAAAAACAGTCACCTGATGGAAATAAAGTTCTCCATTTTTATTTTTAGGAAGAGTGTAGATGAGTATCCCAAACATAAATTACAGGACAGTAGATCTAACAAAACAGTGTTTGATGTTGACATAACAGCTTTGAGTTCTTTAAAGGTTCCCAGAACATTTCAGTATGTTGTGGGAACATTGCCAAAACGTTCAAAAAATATGCTCCAGATGTGCAGATCACATTCATATAATGTTTAGGTTAAGTTAGGCACAATACATTCCCTTAATGTTGTAATAATGTTGACCGGGTCACCTGTTACTTTATATGTTCACAACTCTTAATACAAAACTCCAAACTGGTCACAGTTGTAACGCAGTCTTTTTCATTCAGAACCTGTCATTCTCCATTCATTTGGATTGTAAACATCTCAAACACAACCATTGATTCAGAATATAACACTGTGACCTGTAATGAGAACATCACCATACATAACATAATGCTATATTTTACTGTGACCTGTAATGAGAACATCACCATAAATAACATAATGCTATATTTTACTGTGACCTGTAATGAGAACATCACCATACATAACATAATGCTATATTTTACTGTGACCTGTAATGAGAACATCACCATAAATAACATAATGCTATATTTTACTGTGACCTGTAATGAGAACATCACCATAAATAACATAATGCTATATTTTACTGTGACCTGTAATGAGAACATCA
The DNA here is from genome assembly GCF_018296145.1 of Oncorhynchus tshawytscha. Taxonomy (NCBI): domain Eukaryota; kingdom Metazoa; phylum Chordata; class Actinopteri; order Salmoniformes; family Salmonidae; genus Oncorhynchus; species Oncorhynchus tshawytscha. Next base: position 51,908,418 of record NC_056454.1, read on the forward strand.
CCATAAATAACATAATGCATATTTTACTGGACCTGTAATGAGAACATCACCATACATAACATAATCTATTTTTACTTGACCTGTAATGAGAACATCACCATACATAACATAATGCTATATTTTACTGTGACCTGTAATGAGAACATCACCATAAATAACATAATGCTATAGTTTACTGTGACCTGTAATGAGAACATCACCATAAATAACATAATGCTATAGTTTACTGTGACCTGTAATGAGAACATCACCATAAATAACATAATGCTATATTTTACTGTGACCTGTAATGAGAACATCACCATACATAACATAATGCTATATTTTAAATTTAGTCATTTTTAACAACCAGTTAATCCAATAGCAAACAATGCAACATTTCAAATCGCCCTTAGAAGTGCTGAATGTAACATGCTACAGTACTGTAGATTACAGTACATTATACAGTTTTTCACATTAGGCAATACACTTATATTACCTTATATAACCCAACACAAATGAAAGAAAGTCTCCAACTTCCATAATATATATCTGATGTGTAATTAAAGATGTGATCATGGAAGACATCCTCTACAATCATTCACGCCCCCCAAAAAACTCAACTAAATGTATTTTTCAGTTATAATTGCAACATGGGTGTTACGGTCTGTAATCAAATTAAATGAATTAAATGAATGAAAATAAAACATAACGTTTAGCACCCAGTAATTTGCGTCAAGCCTCTCTTGAACATTTGGCCATAAATTCTCATCCACATCACAGTAAATGTCCTCATTGTTCATGCACCATAGGAACAAGGTTTTGGCATGGCGAATCCAAGCTTTACATTGGTCTGCATTGACGTCGTCGCATGCCTCAGGAGGGGGATGACGATTGTACACCTTCCAGCTCCAAGCAGAAAACAATTCCTCAATAGGGTTGAGGAAAGGAGAGTATAGGGGCTTTCTCCAAACAATTTGCGGGATTGCGCACACGTGGCTATTCTGTGTTGAGTGGTTAACAAAGAAATGCTTAATGTAGAGTTATTAACTTTAGTTGTTCTACAAACGTTCTATATGTTTAGATTTTTAATACATAATACAAGGCTGCTGATGATTTGAAAAAGGTTCCATGAGTTCTGCTTAGTTGTTTGTTTTGCTCAGGCTGTACACACTTCATCAGTCTCTCATTCACAATTTGACAAGCACTTGATAATGCCTCGATTTCCCCCGCGGCTTCCCCTTTGTGTGGCCGTAATTCCGCCTACAAAAAAATCCAGGCCTTTTGCGGCCAGTGGCCGTTGTGCCCCTGGACTGAATATAATAATTATAATTCCTCGAATCACATCTCACTCACACTCTCCATCGGCTCTTTCTCACAGGCTACAAGTGAAGAGAGACACATCGGAGACGCAATTGCGCACGTCCTTATCCAATTCCGAGGTGCATATTGAAAATATTAGAAATGTCCAGATTTACTTTGTTAGCCAACAAAATGAGTAGGCCTAACAAACAGCAAAAGCACTAGTCAATGTCGATCTACTATCCCTCATAGTACAAAAGTCGACCTATTCTGTGAAAGAAAGAAAGAAATATTCCCAACAAAGTCTAGGACAGTTGTGGGATGCGATAGTTGTGAAAATTAAATTAATTAATACAATCAATAGCATCAAAACATTTTGATGCAACGAGGCTGACACAACAGATCAGAACATTTAGCTTAAAATGTTGATTAGGCCATTTCTTCACATTATAAGCGCAGCAATGTGCAGTAACTGCAGTAAGCATGTTCCATTAGAAAAAAATACAGGTTATTAAAAGTGAGATAATGCATGTAATGCTTTTATTATAAAGGTGCATTTTTAAGGTGAAAAATATCTTCCCCCAAAACATGAAACTCACTCGCTGCTTAGGTATGCCAGTTAGACTCTACACCCATTATAAAGCTTAGGTATGCCAGTTAGACTCTACACCCATTATAAAGCTTAGGTATGCCAGTTAGACTCTACACCCATTATAAAGCTTAGGTATGCCAGTTAGACTCTACACCCATTATAAAGTTTAGGTATGCTCTACACCCATTATAAAGTTTAGGTATGCCAGTTAGACTCTACACCCATTATAAAGCAGATTAATGTGCTTAATTTTAAGAAGTTATTTGGCCACTTTACAAACATTATCAAAACATATAGGCCCATGGACTAGCCTACATGAGGTGTGCGATTTGAAACAGTCACAAAAAAAAGGCATTGTTTCTTGCCTTACACTGGGCATCATTCACAAGTGATAATATATCAAATCAAATGTTACTGGTCACATACACATACCTATTCAGGAAACTATGCGTATGTCGCAAGTCACGACTTCCCAGGAGAGATGTTTGAGTAAAATTACTTTTTTTTTTTTATTGTTTTTTGGGATATCTGTACTTTATTTGACTATTTATATTTTTGACAACTTTTACATCACTACATTCCCAAAGAAAATAATGTACTTTATACGACATACATTTTCCCTGACACTCAAAAGTAGTCTTTACATTTTGAATGCTTAGCAGGACAGAACATGGTCCAAATCAAACACTTATCAAGAGAACATCCCTGGTCATCCCTACTGACTCTGATCTGGAGGGCTCACTAAACAGAGAACATCCCTGGTCATCCCTACTGCCTCTGATCTGGAGGACTCAATAAACAGAGAACATCCCTGGTCATCCCTACTGCCTCTGATCTGGAGGACTCACTAAACAGAGAACATCCCTGGTCATCCCTACTGCCTCTGATCTGGAGGACTCACTAAACAGAGAACATCCCTGGTCATCCCTACTGCCTCTGATCTGGAGGACTCACTAAACAGAGAACATCCCTGGTCATCCCTACTGCCTCTGGAGGACTCACTAAACAGAGAACATCCCTGGTCATCCCTACTGCCTCTGATCTGGAGGACTCACTAAACAGAGAACATCCCTGGTCATCCCTACTGCCTCTGATCTGGAGGACTCACTAAACAGAGAACATCCCTGGTCATCCCTACTGCCTCTGATCTGGAGGACTCACTAAACAGAGAACATCCCTGGTCATCCCTACTGCCTCTGATCTGGAGGACTCACTAAACAGAGAACATCCCTGGTCATCCCTACTGCCTCTGATCTGGAGGGCTCACTAAACAGAGAATATCCCTGGTCATCCCTACTGCCTCTGATCTGGAGGGCTCACTAAACAGAGAACATCCCTGGTCATCACTACTGCCTCTGATCTGGAGGACTCACAAAACAGAGAACATCCCTGGTCATCCCTACTGCCTCTGATCTGGAGGGCTCACTAAACACACATGCTTCATTTGTGTGCCGCAGGGCTATCCGTACATTAAAATAACAAGAAAACGGTGCAGTCTGATTTGCTTAATAAGGAATTTTAAAATGATTTATAGTTTTACTTTTGATACTTAACCTCTCTTGGGTAAGGGGTAGTATTTTCACCTCCAGATGAAAAGCGTGCCCAAAGTAAACTGCCTGTTACTCAGGCCTAGAAGCCAGGATATGCATATCATTCATAGATTTGGATAGAAAACACTCTAAAGTTTCCAAAACTGTTAAAATAATGTCTGTGAGTATAACAGAACTGATATGGCAGGTGACAATCTGAGAAAAATCCATCCAGGAAGTTGAATTATTTTCATATGGCTGTTTTTCAACTCCATGCCTATAGAGAATCCAATGGGTTAAGAATCATATTGCAGTTCCTGTGGCTTCCACTAGATGTCAACAGTCTTTAGACATGGTTTCAGGCTTTTATTTTGAAAACCGATGAGTTAAAAGCCATTTTTGTCAGAGGACGTATGCAGACCTGATTTGCGAGCGGTTTGTTATTTTTCCTTTCTATTGAAAACGGTATTATCCGGTTGAAATATTATTGATTATAAAGACAATAAACAACCTGAGGATTAATTATAAACATCGCTGGTACTTTTAGTATGTATTCGTCTGCATGTTGTGACAGCCATTGGAACAAAACGTGCAAAAAAAAATGGCGTTTTTAGGACATAAAGAGGGACTTTATCGAACAAAACAAACATTTACTGAGTTATGTGAGTTCAACCATATGAAGATCATCAAAGGTAAGTGATTAATTTTGTCCCTATTTCTGACTTTATTGACTCTTCCACTTTTTTACATGGGGCGCTGTCCACAGATAATCGCATGGTATGTTTTCGCCGTAAAGCCTTTTTGAAATCTGAAACAGCGGCTGGATTAACAAGAAGTTCATCTTTAAACCAAAGTATGACACTTGTATTTTTATGAATTTTATTATGACTATTTCTGTATTTTGAATTTGGCGCTCTGCAATTTCACGCTAGCGTACCACATACCCTAGAGATGTTTTAAGCATATTTTAGCAATTCGATTTACTTTTGATACTTAACTATCTTTAAAACTAAATACTTTTAGACTTTTACTCAAGTAGTATTTTACTGGGTCACTTTCACTTTTACTATTAAGGTATCTTTACTTTTACAGAAGTATGACAACTGGTTACTTTTTCCACCATAAATAAATAAAATCACTCTGGACTGTCCACATTTAAACTGTGTAACTAAATTCAGTCAAATCGGGGGAAGTTATTTGTGCCAGAAGGGCGTAGGCCTATATAGGCCTCGGATGGGGCCCCAGTGTCTCCTGACCCCTCCTGTCTCAGCCTCCAGTATTTATGCTGCAGTAGTTTATGTGTCGGGGGCTGGGGTCAGTTTGTTATATCTGGAGTACTTCTCCTGTCCTATTCGGTGTCCTGTGTGAATCTAAGTGTGATGTGCTGCATTCTCTAATTCTCTCTTTTAAATCTTTCTTTCTCTCTCTCGGAGGACCTAGCCCTAGGACCTGAGCTCCAGGACTACCTGACATTGATGACTCCTTGATGTCCCCAGTCCACCTGGCCATGCTGCTGCTCAGTTTCAACTGACCTGAGCCCTAGGACCATGCCCCAGGACTACCTGACATGATGACTCCTTGCTGTCCCCAGTCCACCTGGCCATGCTGCTGTTCCAGTTTCAACTTCCACCTGACTGTGCTGCTGCTCCAGTTTCAACTGTTCTGCCTTATTATTATTACCATGCTGGTCATTTATGAACATTTGAACATCTTGGCCATGTTCTGTTATAATCTCCACTACATTTATGGCACAGCCAGAAGAGGACTGGCCACCCCACAAGCCTGGTTCCTCTCTAGGTTTCTTCCTAGGTTTTGGCCTTTCTAGGGAGTTTTCTCAAGCCACCGTGCTTCGACACCTGCATTGCTTGCTGTTTGGGGTTTTAGGCTGGGTTTCTGTACAGCACTTTGAGATATCAGCTGATGTACGAAGGGCTATATAAATAAATTTGATTTGATTTGATTTGATGGGCACGCTGAAGGCAACGGCCCCAACCACTACACCACCCCAGGCCACGATTGAACTCAAATTTGACCTTAGTATACACTTGACACTAGTATGTTGTAGCCTAGTGGAGACCAATATCTTGTGTTATTAAGCTGTATAAAACTATGGTTGTTGATGTGCTGCATTTCAGATTTCTTTTAAATGACATTTGAATGTTGCAGTAGTAGGACCTAGCGTTTGAGCGAGCGAGAGAAAATATTATTTTGATAACAGGCCTGATGACTAGACATCCTCCGCATGGAAAGATAACTGCTCATTTTCAAGAATTGACGAGGCTCATTTGAATTTCCTGATGCAACAGGAAAATTCTCTGTGACAAATGAGTGATCACGTTACGATCTAACATCTGTAGAATCATTCGCACAACTGTACAGTTTTTTGTGAACATGTGTTTTTGTCCCAACAATGTTCTCAGCAGACTGTTCCTACAGATGATATTACCAAACAAAGATATGACATAAAACACAATGGAAAAAGACGTTGAGTACCTTAAATTATATAATGTGCAGAAAACTACATTTATGGCCATTGTCCATTGAAGTTGATGGGTCATTTATAACAAAATCTTTAGATATTGACAATAATTTCAATTACTATTTCACTAGGAAAGTGGAAAAAACTCAAAGTAAAAAGACAACAGTAAACCATCATATTTTTGTATAGAAGAAAGAGAAGGATTGCTGAGGTGGCAGGTAGCCTAGTGCTTAGAGCGTTGGGCCAGTAACCGAAAGGTTGCTGGATCGAATCTCTGAGCTGACAAGGTAAAAGATCTGTTGTTCTGCCCCTGAACAAGGCAGTTAATCCACTGTTCCTTAGTAGGCTTTCATTGTAAATAAGAATTTGTTCAACTGACTTGCCTAGTTAAATAAAGGTCAGCATAATTTAATTTGGTCAAGTTAGTGTGGAAAAATGATTGTTTTACAGTGCCAGTCAAAGGTTTGGACACACATTCAATGGTTTTTCTTTATTTTCTAATAGTGAAGACATCAAAACTATGAAGTAACCAAAAAAGTATTAAACAAATCAAAATATATTTTATATTTGAGATTCTTTAAAGTAGCCACCCTTGATGACAGCTGTGCCACTCTTGGCATTCTCTCAACCATCTTCATGAGGAATGCTTTTCCAACTGTCTTGAAGGAGTTCCCACATATGCTGAGCACTTGTTGGCTACTTTATTCAGTCCAACTCATCCCTAACCATCTCAACTGGGTTGAGGTCGGGTGATTTTGAAGGCCAGGTCATCTAATGCAGCACTCCATCACTCTCTTTGGTCAAATAGCCCTTACACAGCCTGGAGGTGTATTTTGGGTCATTGTCCTGTTGAGAAACAAATGATTGTCCCACTAAGCACAAATCAGATGGGATGGCGTATCGCTGCAGAATGCTGTGGTAGCCATGCTGATTCCGTGTCACCAACACACCTCTTCCTCCATGCTTGAGGTAGCCAGTTTCATCATAGCTGGATGGTTTTTTCCCTCAGCGACTGCACTTGAAGAAACTTTCAAAGTTCTTGACATTTTCCAGATTGACTGACCTTCATGTCTTAAAGTAATGATGGACTGTCATTTCTCTTTGCTTATCTGAGCACTTCTTACCATAATATGGACCTGGTCTTTTACCAAATAGGGCCATCTTCTGTATACCACCCCTACCTTGTCACAACTCAACTGATTGGCTCACAAATGAACTTTTAACAAGGCAAGTTCCAGGTGACTACCTCATGAAGCTGGTTGAGAGAATGCCAAGAGTGTGCAAAGCTGTCATCAAGGCAAAAGGTGGCTACTTTGAAGAACCTCAAATAAAAATATTTTCTGATTTGTTTCACACTTTTTTTGGTTACTACATGATCCCATATGTGTTATTTCATAGTTTCAATATCTTCACTATTATTCTACAATGTAGAAAATAGTTTTAAAAAATAATGAAAAACCCTTGAATGAGTAGGTGTTGTAAACCTTTTGACGGGTAATATATATATATATATCAGCCAGGTACAGATAACCATGAAGGTAAACTATAGAGCAGACTGTATTACCACCAGGTATAGACAACCTAGATGGTAAACTATTGATAATGGTAGCAGACTGTATTACCACCAGGTATAGACAACCTAGATGGTAAACTATAGAGAATGGTAGCAGACTGTATTACCACCAGGTACAGATAACCATGAAGGTAAACTATAGAGAATGGTAGCAGACTGTATTACCACCAGGTACAGATAACCATGAAGGTAAACTATAGAGAATGGTAGCAGACTGTATTACCACCAGGTACAGATAACCATGAAGGTAAACTATAGAGAATGGTAGCAGACTGTATTACCACCAGGTACAGATAACCATGAAGGTAAACTATAGAGAATGGTAGCAGACTGTATTACCACCAGGTATAGACAAACTAGATGGTAAACTATAGAAAATGGTAGCAGACTGTATTACCACCAGGTATAGACAACCTAGATGGTAAACTATAGAGAATGGTAGCAGACTGTATTACCACCAGGTACAGATAACCATGAAGGTAAACTATAGAGAATGGTAGCAGACTGTATTACCACCAGGTACAGATAACCATGAAGGTAAACTATAGAGAATGGTAGCAGACTGTATTGCCACCAGGTACAGATAACCATGAAGGTAAACTATAGAGCAGACTGTATTACCACCAGGTATAGATAACCATGAAGGTAAACTATAGAGAATGGTAGCAGACTGTATTGCCACCAGGTACAGATAACCATGAAGGTAAACTATAGAGCAGACTGTATTACCACCAGGTACAGATAACCATGAAGGTAAACTATAGAGAATGGTAGCAGACTGTATTACCACCAGGTACAGATAACCATGAAGGTAAACTATAGAGCAGACTGTATTACCACCAGGTATAGATAACCATGAAGGTAAACTATAGAGAATGGTAGACTGTATTGCCACCAGGTATAGATAACCATGAAGGTAAACTATAGAGAATGGTAGCAGACTGTATTGCCACCAGGTACAGATAACCATGAAGGTAAACTATAGAGAATGGTAGCAGACTGTATTACCACCAGGTACAGATAACCATGAAGGTAAACTATAGAGCAGACTGTATTACCACCAGGTACAGATAACCATGAAGGTAAACTATAGAGAATGGTAGCAGACTGTATTACCACCAGGTACAGATAACCTAGATGGTAAACTATAGAGCAGACTGTATTACCACCAGGTACAGATAACCATGAAGGTAAACTATAGAGCAGACTGTATTGCCACCCCTAGTTGCTATATCATTAACCATAGCCTAAAAGAGTGTGTGCCCACAGGAAGTTAAAGTAATTACAGTGCCTGAAAATAGTAAAGCACCCTTTGTTGACTAACAGCCGTCCAATCAGATTGCTTCCTGCTCTTAGTAAAATGGAGAGAATTGTCTTTGACCAAAATTCAATGCTATTTTTTTTCAGAGAACAAGTGAATTACTTACTTTCACATAGAGAAGGGCAATCAATGTGTACCGACTCAGATGACTGATGATTGGTTAAAAGAAAGCTTTTTTTTTTTTTTTTTTTTACCAAAACAGAGGCGGGGGGAGGTCCACTTTGTTATTGTTAGAAATGCAGAGTGGCCCTTTAATCAGAGTATATATTCTTTATCAGCCCACCCACCTTCTGGGTCCTCCACATCACCGGCTTCCTTCTTCCATTTCTTCTTCTTGGTTGATTTGGTGATTGGCATCACGTCTGGATGGATCAATCAAACAATTCAGTTCATTGATCAAACTTTTTAATAGGGTTTAAGTAGCTATCTCTCATTAACATAAGGTTTCTGCAGCGACACAATAGACCTTGCAGACACCTGAACACACTAAACACATGTCTATGCAGTCAATCTACACTGAGTGTACCAAACATTAGGAACATCTTCCTAATATTAAGTTGAACCCCCCTTTTCCCCTCAGAACAGCCTCAATTCGTCGGGGTCATGGACTCTACAAGGTGTCTAAAGTGTTCCACAGGGATGCTGACCCATGTTGACTACAATGCTTCCTACAGTTGTGTCCAGTTGGCTGTATGTCCTTTGGGTGGTGGACCATTCTTGATACACACAGGAAACTGTTGTGTGAAAAACCCCAGAAATGTTGCAGTTCTTGACACAAACCGGTGCGCCTGGCACCTACTACCATACCCCGTTCAAAGGCACTTCAATCTTTAGTCTTGCCCATTCACCCTCTGAATGACACACATACACAATCCATGTCTCAATTGTCTCAAGGCTTGTCAATCCTTCTTTAACCTGTCTCATCCCCTTCATCTACATTGAGTGATGTGGATTTAACAAGTGACATCAATAAGGCAGACAGACAGACAGACAGACAGACAGACAGACAGACAGACAGACAGACAGACAGACAGGCAGGCAGACAGGCAGGCAGAACAGACAGACAGGCAGACAGACAGACAGACAGACAGACAGACAGACAGACAGACAGACAGGCAGAGCAGACAAACAGGCAGAGCAGACAGGCAGACAGACAGACAGGCAGAGCAGACAGACAGGTAGAGCAGACAGACAGGCAGGCAGACAGGCAGAGCAGACAGACAGGCAGAGCAGACAGACAGGCAGAGCAGACAGAGAGGCAGAGCAGACAGGCAGAGCAGACAGACAGGCAGACAGGCAGACAGACAGACAAGCAGGCAGAGCAGACAAACAGGCAGAGCAGACAGGCATACAGACAGGCAGACAGACAGACAGACAGACAGACAGACAGACAGACAGACAGACAGACAGACAGACAGACAGACAGACAGACAGGCAGAGCAGACAGACAGGCAGAGCAGACAGACAGGCAGGCAGACAGGCAGAGCAGACAGACAGGCAGAGCTGACAGACAGTCAGAGCAGACCTACTCACCGGCTCTGTCTTGACTGCGTTCGGCAACAACCATGAAAAAGTCCAGAGGAGAAAACAACAACAATAATAATATCAGATCCAAATCAACAAAAGTATCTTGGTCCACTTCAATCCTCCAAAAGCTACCACTTCTTTGTCTTCCCTCTCCGACCGCACGTCTCCTATGGTGTCATCCACTGGACTGTCTCCTAGCACTGAGACGAGACTGTCTCTTCTCAGAAACAGCTTAGATTGACCCGAGGATAAGCAGGTTGGTTGTGACAGCCTATTGGTTGGCTATAAGCAGGTTGATTAGGTTGTGACAGCCTATTGGTTGGCTATAAGCAGGTTGATTAGGTTGTGACAGCCTATCGGTTGGCTAGCTGTCAAACCTGTACCAGACCCATAGCTGATAGAGAACACAATAAGTGTATTAACTAGGTAACTAGGTAAACTAGGTCTATGATAATTACCTCCTCCCTATTCCACCTACGGAGAGGCCTACTCTACCTGGGCTTCAGAGAGAAACGGTAGGCAGCTAGCGAGAGAGAAGGGAGAGTGAGTGAGTGAGTGAGTGAGTGAGAGAGTGAGAGAGAGAGGACCACTAGAGCCATTTAGGTCTATAGGAAGTGATCCTATTATCTCTCCTATAGTCTGCTTTTCAAGTATACAAGGGCTCAATGATGACACTATGGTGACATCAGCTGGCACCACGAGGGTGGACCATATTAGCTGACACTACGAGGGTGGACCATATTAGATGACACTACGAGGGTTGACCATATTAGCTGACCCTACGGGGGTGGCACCATATTAGATGACACTACAAGGGTGGGCCATATTACATGACACTACAAGGGTGGGCCATATTAGATGACACTAAGAGGGTTGACCATATTAGATGACACTACGAGGGTGGACCATATTAGATGACACTACGAGGGTGGCACCACATCAGCTGACAGTTTGCTGACAACACCAACACAATTACATATCTAGGGTACTAATTGTCATTTTGGATTGTGCTGGTCAGAGAGAAAATAAAAAACGAGATGTTTTAAGATAGAACCACTAACCTGGACATGGGAATAGAACCACTAACCTGGACATGGGAATAGAACCACTAACCTGGACATGGGAATAGAACCACTAACCTGGACATGGGAATAGAACCACTAACCTGGACATGGGAATAGAACCACTAACCTGGACATGGGAATAGAACCACTAACCTGGACATGGGATTAGAACCACTAACCTGGACATGGGATTAGAACCACTAACCTGGACATGAGAATATAACCACTAACCTGGACATGGGAATAGAACCACTAACCTGGACATGGGAATAGAACCACTAACCTGGACATGGGAATAGAACCACTAACCTGGACATGGGAATAGAACCACTAACCTGGACATGGGAATAGAACCACTAACCTGGACATGGGAATAGAACCACTAACCTGGACATGGGATTAGAACCACTAACCTGGACATGGGATTAGAACCACTAACCTGGACATGAGAATATAACCACTAACCTGGACATGGGAATAGAACCACTAACCTGGGCATGGGATTAGAACCACTAACCTGGACATGGGATTAGAATGACTAACCTGGACATGGGAATAGAACCACTAACCTGGACATGGGAATAGAACCACTAACCTGGACATGGGAATAGAACCACTAACCTGGACATGGGAATAGAACCACTAACCTGGACATGGGAATAGAACCACTAACCTGGACATGGGAATAGAACCACTAACCTGGACATGGGAATAGAACCACTAACCTGGACATGGGATTAGAACCACTAACCTGGACATGGGATTAGAACCACTAACCTGGACATGGGAATAGAACCACTAACCTGGACATGGGAATAGAACCACTAACCTGGACATGGGAATAGAACCACTAACCTGGACATGGGAATAGAACCACTAACCTGGGCATGGGATTAGAACCACTAACCTGGACATGGGAATAGAACCACTAACCTGGACATGGGAATAGAACCACTAACCTGGACATGGGAATATAACCACTAACCTGGACATGGGATTAGAACCACTAACCTGGACATGGGAATAAAACCACTAACCTGGACATGGGAATAGAACCACTAACCTGGACATGGGAATAGAACCACTAACCTGGACATGGGAATAGAACCACTAACCTGGACATGGGAATAGAACCACTAACCTGGACATGGGAATAGAACCACTAACCTGGACATGGGAATAGAACCACTCACCTGGACATGGGAATAGAACCACTCACCTGGACATGGGAATAGAACCACTAACCTGGACATGGGAATAGAACCACTTACCTGGACATGGGAATAGAACCACTAACCTGGACATGGGAATAGAACCACTAACCTGGACATGGGAATAGAACCACTAACCTGGGCATGGGATTAGAACCACTAACCTGGACATGGGATTAGAACCACTAACCTGGACATGGGAATAGAACCACTAACCTGGACATGGGATTCGAACCACTAACCTGGACATGGGAATAGAACCACTAACCTGGACATGGGAATAGAACCACTAACCTGGACATGGGAATAGAACCACTAACCTGGACATGGGAATAGAACCACTAACCTGGACATGGGATTAGAACCACTAACCTGGACATGGGAATAGAACCACTAACCTGGACATGGGAATAGAACCACTAACATGGGCATGGGAATAGAACCACTAACCTGGACATGGGAATAGAACCACTAACCTGGACATGGGAATAGAACCACTAACCTGGACATGGGAATAGAACCACTAACCTGGACATGGGAATAGAACCACTAACCTGGACATGGGAATAGAACCACTAACCTGGACATGGGAATAGAACCACTAACCTGGACATGGGAATAGAACCACTAACCTGGACATGGGAATAGAACCACTAACCTGGACATGGGAATAGAACCACTTACCTGGACATGGGAATAGAACCACTAACCTGGGCATGGGAATAGAACCACTAACCTGGGCATGGGAATAGAACCACTAACCTGGACATGGGAATAGAACCACTAACCTGGACATGGGAATAGAACCACTAACCTGGACATGGGAATAGAACCACTAACCTGGACATGGGAATATAACCACTAACCTGGACATGGGAATAGAACCACTAACCTGGACATGGGAATATAACCACTAACCTGGACATGGGAATAGAACCACTAACCTGGGCATGGGAATAGAACCACTAACCTGGACATGGGAATAGAACCACTAACCTGGACATGGGAATAGAACCACTAACCTGGACATGGGAATAGAACCACTAACCTGGACATGGGAATAGAACCACTAACCTGGACATGGGAATAGAACCACTAACCTGGACATGGGAATAGAACCACTAACCTGGACATGGGAATAGAACCACTAACCTGGACATGGGAATAGAACCACTAACCTGGACATGGGATTAGAACCACTAACCTGGACATGGGAATAGAACCACTAACCTGGACATGGGAATAGAACCACTAACCTGGACATGGGAATAGAACCACTAACCTGGACATGGGAATAGAACCACTAACCTGGGCATGGGAATAGAACCACTAACCTGGGCATGGGAATAGAACCACTAACCTGGGCATGGGAATAGAACCACTAACCTGGACATGGGAATAGAACCACTAACCTGGACATGGGAATAGAACCACTAACCTGGACATGGGAATAGAACCACTAACCTGGACATGGGAATAGAACCACTAACCTGGACATGGGAATAGAACCACTAACCTGGGCATGGGAATAGAACCACTAACCTGGACATGGGAATAGAACCACTAACCTGGACATGGGAATAGAACCACTAACCTGGACATGGGATTAGAACCACTAACCTGGACATGGGAATAGAACCACTAACCTGGACATGGGAATAGAACCACTAACCTGGACATGGGAATAGAACCACTAACCTGGACATGGGAATAGAACCACTAACCTGGACATGGGAATAGAACCACTAACCTGGACATGGGATTAGAACCACTAACCTGGACATGGGAATAGAACCACTAACCTGGACATGGGATTAGAACCACTAACCTGGACATGGGATTAGAACCACTAACCTGGACATGGGAATAGAACCACTAACCTGGACATGGGAATAGAACCACTAACCTGGACATGGGAATAGAACCACTAACCTGGACATGGGAATAGAACCACTAACCTGGAGATGGGAATAGAACCACTAACCTGGACATGGGATTAGAACCACTAACCTGGACATGGGATTAGAACCACTAACCTGGACATGGGAATAGAACCACTAACCTGGACATGGGATTAGAACCACTAACCTGGACATGGGATTAGAACCACTAACCTGGACATGGGAATAGAACCACTAACCTGGACATGGGAATAGAACCACTAACCTGGACATGGGAATAGAACCACTAACCTGGACATGGGAATAGAACCACTAACCTGGACATGGGAATAGAACCACTAACCTGGACATGGGAATAGAACCACTAACCTGGACATGGGAATAGAACCACTAACCTGGACATGGGAATAGAACCACTAACCTGGACATGGGAATAGAACCACTAACCTGGACATGGGAATAGAACCACTAACCTGGACATGGGAATAGAACCACTAACCTGGACATGGGAATAGAACCACTAACCTGGACATGGGAATAGAACCACTAACCTGGACATGGGAATAGAACCACTAACCTGGACATGGGAATAGAACCACTAACCTGGACATGGGATTAGAACCACTAACCTGGACATGGGATTAGAACCACTAACCTGGACATGGGAATAGAACCACTAACCTGGACATGGGATTAGAACCACTAACCTGGACATGGGAATAGAACCACTAACCTGGACATGGGATTAGAACCACTAACCTGGACATGGGAATAGAACCACTAACCTGGACATGGGAATAGAACCACTAACCTGGACATGGGAATAGAACCACTAACCTGGACATGGGAATAGAACCACTAACCTGGACATGGGAATAGAACCACTAACCTGGACATGGGAATAGAACCACTAACCTGGACATGGGATTAGAACCACTAACCTGGACATGGGAATAGAACCACTAACCTGGACATGGGAATAGAACCACTAACCTGGACATGGGAATAGAACCACTAACCTGGACATGGGATTAGAACCACTAACCTGGACATGGGAATAGAACCACTAACCTGGACATGGGAATAGAACCACTAACCTGGACATGGGAATAGAACCACTAACCTGGACATGGGAATAGAACCACTAACCTGGACATGGGATTAGAACCACTAACCTGGACATGGGAATAGAACCACTAACCTGGACATGGGAATAGAACCACTAACCTGGACATGGGAATAGAACCACTAACCTGGACATGGGAATAGAACCACTAACCTGGACATGGGAATAGAACCACTAACCTGGACATGGGAATAGAACCACTTACCTGGACATGGGAATAGAACCACTAACCTGGACATGGGAATAGAACCACTAACCTGGACATGGGAATAGAACCACTAACCTGGACATGGGAATAGAACCACTAACCTGGACATGGGAATAGAACCACTAACCTGGAATAGAACATGGGAATAGAACCACTAACCTGGACATGGGAATAGAACCACTAACCTGGACATGGGAATAGAACCACTAACCTGGACATGGGAATAGAACCACTAACCTGGACATGGGAATAGAACCACTAACCTGGACATGGGAATAGAACCACTAACCTGGACATGGGAATAGAACCACTAACCTGGACATGGGAATAGAACCACTAACCTGGGGAATAGAACATAACCTGGGAATAGAACCACTAACCTGGACATGGGATTAGAACCACTAACCTGGACATGGGAATAGAACCACTAACCTGGACATGGGAATAGAACCACTAACCTGGACATGGGAATAGAACCACTAACCTGGGCATGGGAATAGAACCACTAACCTGGACATGGGAATAGAACCACTAACCTGGGAATACACGTTTTGAACAATCAGCAATATACTTAATATGACAGTGTATGAGGCACAAAGACAATCAGACTACAATTGTTTTGTTGACTAATAACTGTACAACAAAGTCTTACAGGGCTTCAATCTCTGACAGCAGATGTTAGTCAAACTACACACTAAACATGCAACATTGGATTTTTGCATATACAAAACAACAACTGTTGTGGATCCTTGCAACCACATAAAAAAAACTCTAACAAAACGAACCAATAACTAAAGCCTAATAACTCAGGTCTACCTGATGTCTCTGTGTTCAACCCAGTTAAATAATTAGCCACAAACATGAGACCCACCTCCTACAGCCCAGGTCTCCAGAGGAGGAAAAAGTGTTTGTGACTTACCGCCTGGAACGTCTGTTCTTATCACCTGTGACTTACCGCCTGTTACTTACCACCTGTTACTTACCGCCTGTGTCTTACCACCTGTGACTTACCGCCTGGAACGTCTGTTCTTATCACCTGTGACTTACCGCCTGTTACTTACCACCTGTGACTTAACGTCTGTTCTTACCGCCTGTGACTTAACGTCTGTTACTTACCACCTGTGACTTAACGTCTGTTCTTACCGCCTGTGACTTAACGTCTGTTCTTATCACCTGTGACTTAACGTCTGTTACTTACCGCCTGTGACTTAACGTCTGTTACTTACCGCCTGTGTCTTACCACCTGTTACTTACCGCCTGTGTCTTACCACCTGTGACTTACCGCCTGTGATTTACTGCCTGTTCTCTCCTCATTCTAGCACGGCTCAGGGCCTGGCTGAGGATATAAAGGTTAAGTCCCAAAAGGCACCTTTTCTTCCTGTACAGTGTACTACAGGGAACATGGTGCCATAGGTCTGCCTACCTCAGTAGTTGGTGGGGGAGGGCAGCTCTGAGCCCCAGCTGAGGATACTGCTGCCTAATCCTGGTTAAATCCTCACAGGAGAGGATTACTGCTGAGGCATCTGAGGCAGAGATCACACTGACTACAGGTCTGGTGATGGAGAAGGGTTAGCCTGGTCCATGGATCTGTTGTTGCTGTGTTGCCAACTCCTGTGGTCATTGTCACGTGTGGGATTGTGAACAGGAAAAGTAGGATAGGGGGAATCACAGACTGCCTTGTCTGAGTTGCCTGGTAACAGCAGCCCGACATGGTCATCACCGTCCTCTGGTCTCTTCTTCCCAAGACCGCATTACCTCATTCTGTTTCAACAGAAGACTTTAGTCTTGTGTCACATTCTCATAAAAATAAAAATAACACTGTAACCATAGCAACTGAAAAAGACAAGGTTTCGATGACATTTAATGAATACATTAATACATGTAATATGTCATACGTAATACGTCATATGTCATATGTCATATGTCATGTCATATGTCATATGTAATATGTCATATGTCATATGTAATATGTAATATGTAATACATAAAAAAGCCACTCAAACAGAAACGTACATTTTGATAATAAGCTACATGGACAGATATTCTGCACTAGATAGCAGTACATTACCTTCTCATGTCTGAAACTCAGTAGGAGTTTTTCCAGTTTATCAAAATAGTCACTTCAAACAAGTACTATGATAGAAAACACAACATGACCACAGTCTGTGGGCGTGTCCTCAACGCCAACCGGATCAAAGGGTTCTGACCAATAGAATCGCATTATATAAAATGTATTTATTTTATTTATTTAACCTTTTATTTAAACGTTGGATTCATTTTGAGATGAAAAATCTCTTTACAAAACAATAAAACATACACATATATGTGTATATAAAACAATATAATTCAGCACACAATAACTAAATAAACATATTTAATGAAATCAATCCCATTCAACTACATAGAGGTCCTCAATTAATAATGTAAACTGCCTGAGATGGCACCAGCACATCTAACTACAGTGAACAGATTATCCCATAAATTAGGGGCAAAAATATACAAAACAAAGATTTTTCCCAAATCTGTGGAGACTGGAGGGGATCTCTAGTGTTGTCCATTCTTGAGAACGGGTTTGGTAACTTATGATTCTTATCTTAGTTAATGATGTTACATCTATACATTCATGTACATACTACCTCAATTGGGCCGACCAACCAGTGCCCCCGCACAGTGGCTAACCGGGTATCTGCATTGTGTCCCACCACCCACCAACCCCTCTTTACGCTACTGCTACTCTCTGTTCATCATATATGCATAGTCACTTTAACCGTATCTACATGTACATACTACCTCAATCAGCCTGACTAACTGGTGCCTGTATATAGCCTCACTACTGTTATAACCTCACTACTGTATATAGCCTCACTACTGTTATAACCTCACTACTGTATATAGCCCCTCTACTGTATATAGCCTCACTACTGTTATAACCTCACTACTGTATATAGCCCCTCTACTGTATATAGCCTCTCTACTGTATATAGCCTCTCTACTGTATATAGCCTCTCTACTGTATAGAGCCCTCTACTGTATATAACCTCTCTACTGTATATAGCCTCTCTACTGTATATAGCCTCTCTACTGTATATAGCCCCTCTACTGTATATAGCCCCTCTACTGTATATAGCCTCTCTACTGTATATAGCCTCTCTACTGTATATAGCCTCTGTACTGTATATAGCCTCTCTACTGTATATAACCTCACTACTGTATATAGCCTCTCTACTGTATAGCCTCTACTGTATAGAGCCTCTCTGTATATAGCCTCTCTACTGTATATAGCCTCTCTACTGTATATAGCCTCTCTACTGTATATAACCTCGCTACTGTATATAGCCTCTACTGTATATAGCCTCTCTACTGTATATAGCCTCTCTACTGTATATAACCTCGCTACTGTATATAGCCTCTCTACTGTATATAGCCTCTCTACTGTATATAGCCCCTCTACTGTATATAGCCTCTCTACTGTATATGGCCTCTCTACTGTATATAGCCTCTCTACTGTATATAACCTCGCTACTGTATATAGCCTCTACTGTATATAGCCTCTCTACTGTATATAGCCTCTCTACTGTATATAGCCTCTCTACTGTATGTAGCCTCTCCTGTATATAGCCTCTCTACTGTATATAGCCTCTCTACTGTATATAGCCTCTCTACTGTATATAGCCTCTCTACTGTATATAGCCTCTCTACTGTATATAGCCTCTGTACTGTATATAGCCTCTCTACTGTATATAACCTCACTACTGTATATAGCCTCTCTACTGTATAGCCTCTACTGTATAGAGCCTCTCTACTGTATATAGCCTCTCTACTGTATATAGCCTCTCTACTGTATATAGCCTCTCTACTGTATATAGCCTCTCTACTGTATATAGCCTCTCTACTGTATGTAGCCTCTCCTGTATATAGCCTCTACTGTATATAGCCTCTCTACTGTATATAGCCTCTCTACTGTATATAGCCTGTCTACTGTATATAGTCTCTCTACTGTATATAGTCTCTCTACTGTATATAGCCTCTCTACTGTATGTAGCCTCTCTATTGTATAAAGCCTCTCTACTGTATATAGCCTCTACTGTATATAGCCTCTACTGTATATAGCCTCTCTACTGTATAAAGCATCTCTACTGTATATAGTCTCTCTACTGTATATAGCCTCTCTACTGTATATAGCCTCTACTGTATATAACCTCTACTGTATATAGCCTCTCTACTGTATATAGCCTCACTACTGTATATAGTCTCACTACTGTATATAGCCTCTCTACTGTATATAGTCTCACTACTGTATATAGACTCTCTACTGTATATAGCCTCGCTACTGTATATAGCCTCGCTACTGTATATAGCCTCGCTACTGTATATAGCCTCACTACTGTATATAGACTCGCTACTGTATATAGCCTCTACAGTAAATAGCCTCGCTACTGTATATAGCCTCTCTACTGTATATAGCCTCTCTACTGTATATAGTCTCACTACTGTATATAGCCTCTCTACTGTATATAGCCTCTCTACTGTATTTAGCCTCACTACTGTATATAGCCTCTCTACTGTATATAGCCTCACTACTGTATATAGCCCCACTACTGTATAAAGCATCTCTACTGTATATAGTCTCTCTACTGTATATAGCCTCTCTACTGTATATAACCTCTCTACTGTATATAACCTCTACTGTATATAGACTACTGTATATAGCCTCTCTACTGTATGTAGCCTCTCTACTGTATATAGTCTCACTACTGTATATAGCCTCTCTACTGTATATAGCCTCTCTACTGTATATAGCCTCTACTGTATATAGCCTCTCTACTGTATATAGCCTCTCTACTGTATATAGCCTCTCTACTGTATATAGCCTCTCTACTGTATATAACCTCTACTGTATATAGCCTCTCTACTGTATATAGCCTCTCTACTGTATATAACCTCTCTACTGTATAAAGCCTCTCTACTGTATATAGCCTCTACTGTATATAGCCTCTACTGTATATAGCCTCTCTACTGTATAAAGCATCTCTACTGTATATAGTCTCTACTGTATATAGCCTCTCTACTGTATATAACCTCTCTACTGTATATAACCTCTCTACTGTATATAGACTACTGTATATAGCCTCTCTACTGTATGTAGCCTCTACTGTATATAGCCTCTACTGTATATAGCCTCTCTACTGTATATAGCCTCTACTGTATATAACCTCTACTGTATATAGCCCCTCTACTGTATATAGCCCCTCTACTGTATATAGCCTCTCTACTGTATAGAGCCTCTCTACTGTATAGAGCCCTCTACTGTATATAGCACCTCTACTGTATATAGCACCTCTACTGTATATAGCCCCTCTACTGTATATAGCCTCTCTACTGTATATAGCCTCTCTACTGTATATAGCCTCTACTGTATATAGCCTCTACTGTATATAGCCTCTCTACTGTATATAGACTCTCTACTGTATATAGCCTCTACTGTATATAGCCTCTCTACTGTATATAGCCTCTCTACTGTATATAGCCTCTACTGTATATAGCCCTCTACTGTATATAGCCTCTCTACTGTATATAGCCTCTCTACTGTATATAGCCTCTCTACTGTATATAGCCTCTCTACTGTATATAGCATCTACTGTATATAGCCTCTACTGTATATAGCCTCTACTGTATATAGCCTCTCTACTGTATATAGCCTCTCTACTGTATATAGCCTCTCTACTGTATATAGCCTCTCTACTGTATATAGCCTCTACTGTATATAGCCTCTCTACTGTATATAGCCTCTCTACTGTATATAGCCTCTCTACTGTATATTTTTCCTCTACTGTATATAGCCTCTCTACTGTATATAGCCTCTCTACTGTATATAGCCTCTACTGTATATTTTTCCTCTACTGTATATAGCCTCTCTACTGTATATAGCCCTCTACTGTATATAGCCTCTCTACTGTATATAGCCTCTCTACTGTATATAGCCTCTCTACTGTATATAGCCTCTCTACTGTATATAGCCTCTACTGTATATAGCCTCTACTGTATATAGCCTCTCTACTGTATATAGCCTCTACTGTATATAGCCTCTACTGTATATAGCCTCTACTGTATATAGCCTCTACTGTATATAGCCTCTCTACTGTATATAGCCTCTACACTGTATATAGCCTCTACACTGTATATAACCTCTCTACTGTATATAGCCTCTCTACTGTATATAACCCCTCTATTGTATATAGCCTCTCTACTGTATATAGCCTCTCTACTGTATATAGCCTCTCTACTGTATATAGCCTCTCTACTGTATATAGCCTCTCTACTGTTATATAGCCCTCTACTGTATATAGCCTCTCTACTGTATATAGCCCCTCTACTGTATATAGCCTCTCTACTGTATATAGCCCCTCTACTGTATATAGCCTCTCTATTGTATATAGCCTCTCTACTGTATAGCCTCTACTGTATAGTCTCTCTACTGTATATAGCCTCTCTACTGTATATAGCCTCTCTACTGTATATAGCCTCTCTATTGTATATAGCCTCTCTACTGTATAGCCTCTACTGTATAGAGTCTCTCTACTGTATATAGCCTCTCTACTGTATATAGCCTCTCTACTGTATATAGCCTCTACTGTATATAGCCTCTCTCCTGTATGTAGCCTCTCTACTGTATATAGCCTCTCTACTCTATATAGCCTCTCTACTCTATATAGCCTCTCTACTCTATATAGCCTCTCTACTGTATATAGCCTCTCTACTGTATATAGCCTCTCTACTGTTATATAGCCTCTCTACTGTTAAATAGCCTCTCTACTGTATATAGCCTCTCTACTGTATATAGCCTCTCTACTGTTACATAGCCTCTCTACTGTTACATAGCCCCTCTACTGTATATAGCCCCTCTACTGTATATAGCCTCTCTACTGTATATAACCTCTCTACTGTATATAACCTCTCTACTGTATATAGCCTCTCTACTGTATATAACCCCTCTACTGTATATAGCCTCTCTACTGTATATAGCCCCTCTACTGTATATAACCTCTCTACTGTATATAGCCTCTCTACTGTATATAACCTCTGTACTGTATATAGCCTCTCTACTGTATATAACCTCTCTACTGTATATAGCCTCTCTACTGTATATAACCTCTCTACTGTATATAACCCTCTACTGTATATAGCCTCTCTACTGTATATAACCTCTCTACTGTATATAGCCTCTCTACTGTATATAGCCTCTCTACTGTTATATAGCCTCTCTACTGTTATATAGCCTCTCTACTGTATATATCCTCTCTACTGTATATAGCCTCTCTACTGTTATATAGCCTCTCTACTGTATATAGCCTCTCTACTGTATAAAGCCTCTCTACTGTATATAGCCTCTCTACTGTATATAGCCTCTACTGTATATAGCCTCTACTGTATATAGCCTCTCTACTGTATAAAGCATCTTTACTGTATATAGTCTCTCTACTGTATATAGCCTCTCTACTGTATATAGCCTCTCTACTGTATATAGCCTCTCTACTGTATATAGCCTCTCTACTGTATATAGCCTCTCTACTGTATATAGCCTCTACTGTATATAGCCTCTACTGTATATAGCCTCTACTGTATATAGCCTCTCTACTGTATATAGCCTCTCTACTGTATATTTTTCCTCTACTGTATATAGTCTCTCTACTGTATATAGCCTCTCTACTGTATATAGCCTCTCTACTGTATATAGCCTCTCTACTGTATATAGCCTCTCTACTGTATATAGCCTCTACTGTATATAGCCTCTCCTGTATATAGCCTCTCCTGTATATAGCCTCTCCTGTATATAGCCTCTACTGTATATAGCCTCTACTGTATATAGCCTCTCTACTGTATATAGCCTCTACACTGTATATAGCCTCTACACTGTATATAACCTCTCTACTGTATATAGCCTCTCTACTGTATATAACCTCTCTACTGTATATAACCCCTCTACTGTATATAGCCTCTCTACTGTATATAGCCTCTCTACTGTATATAACCTCTCTACTGTATATAACCCTCTATTGTATATAGCCTCTCTACTGTATATAGCCTCTCTACAGTATATAGCCTCTCTACTGTATATAGCCTCTCTACTGTATATAGCCTCTCTACTGTTATATAGCCCCTCTACTGTATATAGCCTCTCTACTGTATATAGCCCCTCTACTGTATATAGCCTCTCTACTGTATATAGCCCTCTACTGTATATAGCCCTCTATTGTATATAGCCTCTCTACTGTATATAACCTCGCTACTGTATATAGCCTCTCTACTGTATATAGCCCCTCTACTGTATATAGCCTCTCTACTGTATGTAGCCTCTCTACTGTATGTAGCCTCTCTACTCTATATAGCCTCTACTGTATATAGCCTCTCTACTGTATATAGCCTCTCTACTGTATATAGCCTCTCTACTGTATATAGCCTCTCTACTGTTATATAGCCTCTCTACTGTTAAATAGCCTCTCTACTGTATATAGCCTCTCTACTGTTACATAGCCTCTCTACTGTAAATAGCCCCTCTACTGTATATAGCCCCTCTACTGTATATAGCCTCTCTACTGTATATAGCCTCTCTACTGTATATAGTCTCTCTACTGTATATAACCTCTCTACTGTATATAGCCTCTCTACTGTATATAGCCCCTCTACTGTATATAGCCTCTCTACTGTATATAGCCTCTCTACTGTATATAGCCTCTCTCTACTGTATATAACCTCGCTACTGTATATAGCCTCTACTGTATATAGCCTCTACTGTATATAGCCTCTCTACTGTATGTAGCCTCTCTACTGTATATAGCCTCTCTACTCTATATAGCCTCTCTACTGTATATAGCCTCTCTACTGTATATAGCCTCTCTACTGTATATAGCCTCTCTACTGTCATATAGCCTCTCTACTGTTAAATAGCCTCTCTACTGTATATAGCCTCTCTACTGTATATAGCCTCTCTACTGTTACATAGCCTCTCTACTGTTACAGAGCCTCTCTACTGTATATAGCCCCTCTACTGTATATAGCCCCTCTACTGTATATAGTCTCTCTACTGTATATAGCCTCTCTACTGTATATAGTCTCTCTACTGTATATAGCCTCTCTACTGTATATAACCTCTCTACTGTATATAGCCTCTCTACTGTATATAACCTCTCTACTGTATATAGCCTCTCTACTGTATGTAACCTCTCTACTGTATATAACCCCTCTACTGTATATAGCCTCTCTACTGTATATAGCCTCTACTGTATATAGCCTCTCTACTGTTATATAGCCTCTCTACTGTTATATAGCCTCTCTACTGTATATAGCCTCTCTACTGTATATAGCCTCTCTACTGTATATAGCCTCTCTACTGTATATAGCCTCTCTACTGTATATAACCTCTCTACTGTATAAATCCTCTCTACTGTATATAGCCTCTACTGTATATAGCCTCTACTGTATATAGCCTCTCTACTGTATAAAGCATCTTTACTGTATATAGTCTCTACTGTATATAGCCTCTCTACTGTATATAGCCTCTCTACTGTATATAGCCTCTCTACTGTATATAGCCTCTCTACTGTATATAGCCTCTACTGTATATAGCCTCTCTACTGTTATATAGCCTCTCTACTGTTAAATAGCCTCTCTACTGTATATAGCCTCTCTACTGTATATAGCCTCTCTACTGTTACATAGTCTCTCTACTGTATATAGCCCCTCTACTGTATATAGCCCCTCTACTGTATATAGCCCTCTACTGTATATAGCCTCTCTACTGTATATAGCCTCTCTACTGTATATAGTCTCTCTACTGTATATAGCCTCTCTACTGTATATAACCTCTCTACTGTATATAGCCTCTCTACTGTATATAACCTCTCTACTGTATATAGCCTCTCTACTGGATATAACCTCTCTACTGTATATAACCCCTCTACTGTATATAGCCTCTCTACTGTATATAGCGTCTCTACTGTATATAGCCTCTCTACTGTATGTAGCCTCTACTGTATATAGTCTCTCTACTGTATATAGCCTCTACTGTATATAGCCTCTCCACTGAATATAGTCTCTCTACTGTATATAGCCTCTCTACTGTATGTAGCCTCTACTGTATATAACCTCTCTACTGTATATAACCTCTCTACTGTATATAGCCTCTCTACTGTATATAGCCTCTCTACTGTATATAACCTCTCTACTGTATAAAGCCTCTCTACTGTATATAGCCTCTCTACTGTATATAGCCTCTACTGTATATAGCCTCTCTACTGTATAAAGCATCTTTACTGTATATAGTCTCTCTACTGTATATAGCCTCTCTACTGTATATAGCCTCTACTGTATATAGCCTCTCTACTGTATATAGCCTCTCTACTGTATATAGCCTCTCTACTGTATATTTTTCCTCTACTGTATATAGCCTCTCTACTGTATATAGCCTCTCTACTGTATATAGCCTCTCTACTGTATATTTTTCCTCTACTGTATATAGCCTCTCTACTGTATATAGCCCTCTACTGTATATAGCCTCTCTACTGTATATAGCCTCTCTACTGTATATAGCCTCTCTACTGTATATAGCCTCTCTACTGTATATAGCCTCTACTGTATGTAGCCTCTCTACTGTATATAGCCTCTACTGTATATAGCCTCTACTGTATATAGCCTCTACTGTATATAGCCTCTACTGTATATAGCCTCTACTGTATATAGCCTCTCTACTGTATATAGCCTCTACACTGTATATAGCCTCTACACTGTATATAACCTCTCTACTGTATATAGCCTCTCTACTGTATATAACCCTCTATTGTATATAGCCTCTCTACTGTATATAGCCTCTCTACTGTATATAGCCTCTCTACTGTATATAGCCTCTCTACTGTATATAGCCTCTCTACTGTTATATAGCCCCTCTACTGTATATAGCCTCTCTACTGTATATAGCCCCTCTACTGTATATAGCCTCTCTACTGTATATAGCCCCTCTATTGTATATAGCCTCTCTATTGTATATAGCCTCTCTACTGTATAGCCTCTACTGTATAGTCTCTCTACTGTATATAGCCTCTCTACTGTATATAGCCTCTCTACTGTATATAGCCTCTCTATTGTATATAGCCTCTCTACTGTATAGCCTCTACTGTATAGAGTCTCTCTACTGTATATAGCCTCTCTACTGTATATAGCCTCTCTACTGTATATAGCCTCTACTGTATATAGCCTCTCTCCTGTATGTAGCCTCTCTACTGTATATAGCCTCTCTACTCTATATAGCCTCTCTACTCTATATAGCCTCTCTACTCTATATAGCCTCTCTACTGTATATAGCCTCTCTACTGTATATAGCCTCTCTATTGTTATATAGCCTCTCTACTGTTAAATAGCCTCTCTACTGTATATAGCCTCTCTACTGTATATAGCCTCTCTGCTGTTACATAGCCTCTCTACTGTTACATAGCCCTCTACTGTATATAGCCCCTCTACTGTATATAGCCTCTCTACTGTATATAACCTCTCTACTGTATATAACCTCTCTACTGTATATAGCCTCTCTACTGTATATAACCCCTCTACTGTATATAGCCTCTCTACTGTATATAGCCCCTCTACTGTATATAACCTCTCTACTGTATATAGCCTCTCTACTGTATATAACCTCTGTACTGTATATAGCCTCTCTACTGTATATAACCTCTCTACTGTATATAGCCTCTCTACTGTATATAACCTCTCTACTGTATATAACCCTCTACTGTATATAGCCTCTCTACTGTATATAACCTCTCTACTGTATATAGCCTCTCTACTGTATATAGCCTCTCTACTGTTATATAGCCTCTCTACTGTTATATAGCCTCTCTACTGTATATATCCTCTCTACTGTATATAGCCTCTCTACTGTTATATAGCCTCTCTACTGTATATAGCCTCTCTACTGTATAAAGCCTCTCTACTGTATATAGCCTCTCTACTGTATATAGCCTCTACTGTATATAGCCTCTACTGTATATAGCCTCTCTACTGTATAAAGCATCTTTACTGTATATAGTCTCTCTACTGTATATAGCCTCTCTACTGTATATAGCCTCTCTACTGTATATAGCCTCTCTACTGTATATAGCCTCTCTACTGTATATAGCCTCTCTACTGTATATAGCCTCTACTGTATATAGCCTCTACTGTATATAGCCTCTACTGTATATAGCCTCTCTACTGTATATAGCCTCTCTACTGTATATTTTTCCTCTACTGTATATAGTCTCTCTTTGCTGTATATAGCCTCTCTACTGTATATAGCCTCTCTACTGTATATAGCCTCTCTACTGTATATAGCCTCTCTACTGTATATAGCCTCTACTGTATATAGCCTCTACTGTATATAGCCTCTCCTGTATATAGCCTCTCCTGTATATAGCCTCTCCTGTATATAGCCTCTACTGTATATAGCCTCTACTGTATATAGCCTCTCTACTGTATATAGCCTCTACACTGTATATAGCCTCTACACTGTATATAACCTCTCTACTGTATATAGCCTCTCTACTGTATATAACCTCTCTACTGTATATAACCCCTCTACTGTATATAGCCTCTCTACTGTATATAGCCTCTCTACTGTATATAACCTCTCTACTGTATATAACCCTCTATTGTATATAGCCTCTCTACTGTATATAGCCTCTCTACAGTATATAGCCTCTCTACTGTATATAGCCTCTCTACTGTATATAGCCTCTCTACTGTTATATAGCCCCTCTACTGTATATAGCCTCTCTACTGTATATAGCCCCTCTACTGTATATAGCCTCTCTACTGTATATAGCCCCTCTACTGTATATAGCCCCTCTATTGTATATAGCCTCTCTACTGTATATAACCTCGCTACTGTATATAGCCTCTCTACTGTATATAGCCCCTCTACTGTATATAGCCTCTCTACTGTATGTAGCCTCTCTACTGTATGTAGCCTCTCTACTCTATATAGCCTCTACTGTATATAGCCTCTCTACTGTATATAGCCTCTCTACTGTATATAGCCTCTCTACTGTATATAGCCTCTCTACTGTTATATAGCCTCTCTACTGTTAAATAGCCTCTCTACTGTATATAGCCTCTCTACTGTTACATAGCCTCTCTACTGTAAATAGCCCCTCTACTGTATATAGCCCCTCTACTGTATATAGCCTCTCTACTGTATATAGCCTCTCTACTGTATATAGTCTCTCTACTGTATATAACCTCTCTACTGTATATAGCCTCTCTACTGTATATAGCCCCTACTGTATATAGCCTCTCTACTGTATATAGCCTCTCTACTGTATATAGCCTCTCTACTGTATATAACCTCGCTACTGTATATAGCCTCTACTGTATATAGCCTCTCTACTGTATATAGCCTCTACTGTATGTAGCCTCTCTACTGTATATAGCCTCTCTACTCTATATAGCCTCTCTACTGTATATAGCCTCTCTACTGTATATAGCCTCTCTACTGTATATAGCCTCTCTACTGTTAAATAGCCTCTCTACTGTATATAGCCTCTCTACTGTATATAGCCTCTCTACTGTTACATAGCCTCTCTACTGTTACAGAGCCTCTCTACTGTATATAGCCCCTCTACTGTATATAGCCCCTCTACTGTATATAGTCTCTCTACTGTATATAGCCTCTCCACTGTATATAGTCTCTCTACTGTATATAGCCTCTCTACTGTATATAACCTCTCTACTGTATATAGCCTCTCTACTGTATATAACCTCTCTACTGTATATAGCCTCTCTACTGTATGTAACCTCTCTACTGTATATAACCCCTCTACTGTATATAGCCTCTCTACTGTATATAGCCTCTCTACTGTATATAGCCTCTCTACTGTTATATAGCCTCTCTACTGTTATATAGCCTCTCTACTGTATATAGCCTCTCTACTGTATATAGCCTCTCTACTGTATATAGCCTCTCTACTGTATATAGCCTCTCTACTGTATATAACCTCTCTACTGTATAAATCCTCTCTACTGTATATAGCCTCTACTGTATATAGCCTCTACTGTATATAGCCTCTCTACTGTATAAAGCATCTTTACTGTATATAGTCTCTACTGTATATAGCCTCTCTACTGTATATAGCCTCTCTACTGTATATAGCCTCTCTACTGTATATAGCCTCTCTACTGTATATAGCCTCTCTACTGTATATAGCCTCTACTGTATATAGCCTCTCTACTGTTATATAGCCTCTCTACTGTTAAATAGCCTCTCTACTGTATATAGCCTCTCTACTGTATATAGCCTCTCTACTGTTACATAGTCTCTCTACTGTATATAGCCCCTACTGTATATAGCCCCTCTACTGTATATAGCCCCTCTACTGTATATAGCCTCTCTACTGTATATAGCCTCTCTACTGTATATAGTCTCTCTACTGTATATAGCCTCTCTACTGTATATAACCTCTCTACTGTATATAGCCTCTCTACTGTATATAACCTCTCTACTGTATATAGCCTCTCTACTGGATATAACCTCTCTACTGTATATAACCCCTCTACTGTATATAGCCTCTCTACTGTATATAGCGTCTCTACTGTATATAGCCTCTCTACTGTATATAGCCTCTCTACTGTTATATAGCCTCTCTACTGTATATAGCCTCTCTACTGTATATAGCCTCTCTACTGTATATAGCCTCTCTACTGTATATAGCCTCTCTACTGTATATAGCCTCTACTGTATATAGCCTCTCTACTGTATATAACCTCTACTGTATATAGCCTCTCTACTGTATATAGCCTCTCTACTGTATATAACCTCTCTACTGTATAAAGCCTCTCTACTGTATATAGCCTCTACTGTATATAGCCTCTACTGTATATAGCCTCTCTACTGTATAAAGCATCTTTACTGTATATAGTCTCTCTACTGTATATAGCCTCTCTACTGTATATAGCCTCTCTACTGTATATAGCCTCTCTACTGTATATAGCCTCTACTGTATATAGCCTCTACTGTATATAGCCTCTCTACTGTATATAGCCTCTCTACTGTATATAGCCTCTCTACTGTATATTTTTCCTCTACTGTATATAGCCTCTCTACTGTATATAGCCCCTCTACTGTATATAGCCTCTCTACTGTATATAGCCTCTACTGTATATAGCCTCTACTGTATATAGCCTCTCTACTGTATATAGCCTCTCTACTGTATATAGCCTCTACTGTATATAGCCTCTCTACTGTATATAGCCTCTACTGTATATAGCCTCTCCTGTATATAGCCTCTACTGTATATAGCCTCTACTGTATATAGCCTCTACTGTATATAGCCTCTCTACTGTATATAGCCTCTACACTGTATATAGCCTCTACACTGTATATAACCTCTCTACTGTATATAGCCTCTCTACTGTATATAGCCTCTCTACTGTTATATAGCCTCTCTACTGTTATATAGCCTCTCTACTGTATATAGCCTCTCTACTGTATATAACCTCTCTACTGTATATAGTCTCTCTACTGTATATAACCTCGCTACTGTATATAGCCTCTCTACTGTATATAGCCTCTCTACTGTATATAGCCCTCTACTGTATATAGCCTCTCTACTGTATATAGCCTCTCTACTGTATATAGCCTCTCTACTGTATATAGCCTCTCTACTGTATATAACCTCGCTACTGTATATAGCCTCTACTGTATATAGCCTCTCTACTGTATATAGCCTCTCTGTATGTAGCCTCTCTACTGTATATAGCCTCTCTACTCTATATAGCCTCTCTACTGTATATAGCCTCTCTACTGTATATAGCCTCTCTACTGTATATAGCCTCTCTACTGTTATATAGCCTCTCTACTGTTAAATAGCCTCTCTACTGTATATAGCCTCTCTACTGTTACATAGCCTCTCTACTGTATATAGCCCCTCTACTGTATATAGCCCCTCTACTGTATATAGCCTCTCTACTGTATATAGCCTCTACTGTATATAGCCTCTCTACTGTATATAGTCTCTCTACTGTATATAGCCTCTCTACTGTATATAACCTCTCTACTGTATATAGCCTCTCTACTGTATATAGCCCTCTACTGTATATAACCTCTCTACTGTATATAACCCCTCTACTGTATATAGCCTCTCTACTGTATATAGCCTCTCTACTGTATATAACCTCTACTGTATATAACCCCTCTATTGTATATAGCCTCTCTACTGTATATAGCCTCTCTACAGTATATAGCCTCTCTACTGTATATAGCCTCTCTACTGTATATAGCCTCTCTACTGTTATATAGCCCTCTCTACTGTATATAGCCTCTCTACTGTATATAGCCCCTCTACTGTATATAGCCTCTCTACTGTATATAGCCCCTCTACTGTATATAGCCCTCTATTGTATATAGCCTCTCTACTGTATATAACCTCGCTACTGTATATAGCCTCTCTACTGTATATAGCCCCTCTACTGTATATAGCCTCTCTACTGTATGTAGCCTCTCTACTGTATGTAGCCTCTCTGCTCTATATAGCCTCTACTGTATATAGCCTCTCTACTGTATATAGCCTCTCTACTGTATATAGCCTCTCTACTGTATATAGCCTCTCTACTGTTATATAGCCTCTCTACTGTAAATAGCCCCTCTACTGTATATAGCCCCTCTACTGTATATAGCCTCTCTACTGTATATAGCCTCTCTACTGTATATAGTCTCTCTACTGTATATAGCCTCTACTGTATATAGCCTCTCTACTGTATATAGCCTCTCTACTGTATGTAGCCTCTCTACTGTATATAGCCTCTCTACTCTATATAGCCTCTCTACTGTATATAGCCTCTCTACTGTATATAGCCTCTCTACTGTATATAGCCTCTCTACTGTTATATAGCCTCTCTACTGTTAAATAGCCTCTCTACTGTATATAGCCTCTCTACTGTATATAGCCTCTCTACTGTTACATAGCCTCTATACTGTTACAGAGCCTCTCTACTGTATATAGCCCCTCTACTGTATATAGCCCTCTACTGTATATAGTCTCTCTACTGTATATAGCCTCTCTACTGTATATAGTCTCTCTACTGTATATAGCCTCTCTACTGTATATAACCTCTCTACTGTATATAGCCTCTCTACTGTATATAACCTCTCTACTGTATATAGCCTCTCTACTGTATGTAACCTCTCTACTGTATATAACCCCTCTACTGTATATAGCCTCTCTACTGTATATAGCCTCTCTACTGTATATAGCCTCTCTACTGTTATATAGCCTCTCTACTGTTATATAGCCTCTCTACTGTATATAGCCTCTCTACTGTATATAGCCTCTCTACTGTATATAACCTCTCTACTGTATAAATCCTCTCTACTGTATATAGCCTCTACTGTATATAGCCTCTACTGTATATAGCCTCTCTACTGTATAAAGCATCTTTACTGTATATAGTCTCTACTGTATATAGCCTCTCTACTGTATATAGCCTCTCTACTGTATATAGCCTCTCTACTGTATATAGCCTCTCTACTGTATATAGCCTCTCTACTGTATATAGCCTCTACTGTATATAGCCTCTCTACTGTTATATAGCCTCTCTACTGTTAAATAGCCTCTCTACTGTATATAGCCTCTCTACTGTATATAGCCTCTCTACTGTTACATAGTCTCTCTACTGTATATAGCCCCTCTACTGTATATAGCCCCTCTCTACTGTATATAGCCCCTCTACTGTATATAGCCTCTCTACTGTATATAGCCTCTCTACTGTATATAGTCTCTCTACTGTATATAGCCTCTCTACTGTATATAACCTCTCTACTGTATATAGCCTCTCTACTGTATATAACCTCTCTACTGTATATAGCCTCTCTACTGGATATAACCTCTCTACTGTATATAACCCCTCTACTGTATATAGCCTCTCTACTGTATATAGCGTCTCTACTGTATATAGCCTCTCTACTGTATATAGCCTCTCTACTGTTATATAGCCTCTCTACTGTATATAGCCTCTCTACTGTATATAGCCTCTCTACTGTATATAGCCTCTCTACTGTATATAGCCTCTCTACTGTATATAGCCTCTACTGTATATAGCCTCTCTGCTGTATATAACCTCTCTACTGTATATAGCCTCTCTACTGTATATAGCCTCTCTACTGTATATAACCTCTCTACTGTATAAAGCCTCTCTACTGTATATAGCCTCTACTGTATATAGCCTCTACTGTATATAGCCTCTCTACTGTATAAAGCATCTTTACTGTATATAGTCTCTCTACTGTATATAGCCTCTCTACTGTATATAGCCTCTCTACTGTATATAGCCTCTCTACTGTATATAGCCTCTACTGTATATAGCCTCTACTGTATATAGCCTCTCTACTGTATATAGCCTCTCTACTGTATATAGCCTCTCTACTGTATATTTTCCTCTACTGTATATAGCCTCTCTACTGTATATAGCCCCTCTACTGTATATAGCCTCTCTACTGTATATAGCCTCTACTGTATATAGCCTCTACTGTATATAGCCTCTCTACTGTATATAGCCTCTCTACTGTATATAGCCTCTACTGTATATAGCCTCTCTACTGTATATAGCCTCTACTGTATATAGCCTCTCCTGTATATAGCCTCTACTGTATATAGCCTCTACTGTATATAGCCTCTACTGTATATAGCCTCTCTACTGTATATAGCCTCTACACTGTATATAGCCTCTACACTGTATATAACCTCTCTACTGTATATAGCCTCTCTACTGTATATAGCCTCTCTACTGTTATATAGCCTCTCTACTGTTATATAGCCTCTCTACTGTATATAGCCTCTCTACTGTATATAACCTCGCTACTGTATATAGCCTCTCTACTGTATATAACCTCGCTACTGTATATAGCCTCTCTACTGTATATAGCCTCTCTACTGTATATAGCCTCTCTACTGTATATAGCCTCTCTACTGTATATAGCCTCTCTACTGTATATAGCCTCTCTACTGTATATAGCCTCTCTACTGTATATAACCTCGCTACTGTATATAGCCTCTACTGTATATAGCCTCTCTACTGTATATAGCCTCTCTACTGTATGTAGCCTCTCTACTGTATATAGCCTCTCTACTCTATATAGCCTCTCTACTGTATATAGCCTCTCTACTGTATATAGCCTCTCTACTGTATATAGCCTCTCTACTGTTATATAGCCTCTCTACTGTTAAATAGCCTCTCTACTGTATATAGCCTCTCTACTGTTACATAGCCTCTCTACTGTATATAGCCCCTCTACTGTATATAGCCCTCTACTGTATATAGCCTCTCTACTGTATATAGCCTCTACTGTATATAGCCTCTCTACTGTATATAGTCTCTCTACTGTATATAGCCTCTCTACTGTATATAACCTCTCTACTGTATATAGCCTCTCTACTGTATATAGCCCCTCTACTGTATATAGCCTCTCTACTGTATATAGCCTCTCTACTGTATATAGTCTCTACTGTATATAGCCTCTCTACTGTATATAACCTCTACTGTATATAGCCTCTCTACTGTATATAACCTCTCTACTGTATATAGCCTCTCTACTGTATATAACCTCTCTAAGGTATATAACCCTCTACTGTATATAGCCTCTCTACTGTATATAGCCTCTCTACTGTATATAGCCTCTATACTGTATATAGCCTCTATACTGTATATAGCCTCTTTACTGTATATAGCCTCTCCTGTATATAGCCTCTACTGTATTTAGCCTCTCTACTGTATATAGCCTCTCTACTGTATGTAGTCTCTCTACTGTATATAGCCTCTCTACTGTATATAGCCTCTCTACTGTATATAGCCTCTCTACTGTATATAGCCTCTCTACTGTATATAGCCTCTCTACTGTATCTAGCCTCTCTACTGTATATAACCTCTACTGTAAAGCCTCTCTACTGTATATAGCCTCTCTACTGTATATAACCTCTCTACTGTATAAAGCCTCTCTACTGTATATAACCTCTCTACTGTATAAAGCCTCTCTACTGTATATAGCCTCTACTGTATATAGCCTCTACTGTATATAGCCTCTCTACTGTATATAACCTCTCTACTGTTAGATAACCTATCTACTGTATATAGCCTCTCTACTGTATATAACCTCTCTACTGTATATAACCTCTCTACTGTATATAACCTCTCTACTGTATAAAGCCTCTACTGTATATAGCCTCTACTGTATATAGCCTCTCTACTGTATATAGCCTCTCTACTGTTATATAGCCTCTCTACTGTATATAGCCTCTCTACTGTTATATAGCCTCTCTACTGTATATAGCCCTCTACTGTATATAGCCCTCTACTGTATGTAGCCTCTCTACTGTATATAGCCTCTCTACTGTATATAGCCTCTCTACTGTATATAGTCTCTACTGTATATATGCTCTCTACTGTATATAGCCTCTCTACTGTATATAGCCTCTCTACTGTATATAGCCTCTCTACTGTATATAGCCTCTACTGTATATAGCCTCTACTGTATATAGCCTCTCTACTGTATAAAGCATCTCTACTGTATATAGTCTCTCTACTGTATATTGCCTCTCTACTGTATATAACCTCTCTACTGTATATAGCCTCTCTACTGTATATAGCTTCTCTACTGTATATAACCTCTCTACTGTATAAAGCCTCTACTGTATATAGCCTCTACTGTATATAGCCTCTACTGTATATAGCCTCTCTACTGTATAAAGCATCTCTACTGTATATAGTCTCTCTACTGTATATAGCCTCTACTGTATATAACCTCTCTACTGTATATAGCCTCTCTACTGTATATAGCCTCTCTACTGTATATAACCTCTCTACTGTATATAGCCTCTCTACTGTATATAACCTCTCTACTGTATAAAGCCTCTCTACTGTATATAGCCTCTACTGTATATAGCCTCTACTGTATATAGCCTCTCTACTATATAAAGCATCTCTACTGTATATAGTCTCTCTACTGTATATAGCCTCTCTATTGTATATAGCCTCTCTACTGTATATAACCTCTCTACTGTATAAAGCCTCTCTACTGTATATAGCCTCTACTGTATATAGCCTCTACTGTATATAGCCTCTCTACT
This sequence comes from Oncorhynchus tshawytscha, assembly GCF_018296145.1. NCBI lineage: Eukaryota > Metazoa > Chordata > Actinopteri > Salmoniformes > Salmonidae > Oncorhynchus > Oncorhynchus tshawytscha. The sequence goes on from NC_056454.1 coordinate 51,945,370, forward strand.
ATATAAAGCATCTCTACTGTATATAGTCTCTCTACTGTATATAGCCTCTCTACTGTATATAACCTCTCTACTGTATATAGCCTCTCTACTGTATATAGCCTCTCTAATGTATGTAGCCTCTCTACTGTATATAGCCTCTCTACTGTATATAGCCTCTACTTTATATAGCCTCTACTGTATATAGCCTCACTACTGTATAAAGCATCTCTACTGTATATAGTCTCTCTACTGTATATAGCCTCTACTGTATATAACCTCTCTACTGTATATAGCCTCTACTGTATATAGCCTCTCTACTGTATGTAGCCTCTCTACTGTATATAGCCTCTCTACTGTATATAGCCTCTACTGTATATAACCTCTACTGTATATAGCCTCTACTGTATAGAGCCTCTCTACTGTATATAGCCTCTACTGTATATAGCCTCTACTGTATATAGCCTCTACTGTATATAGCCTCTACTGTATAAAGCAGCTCTACTGTATATAGTCTCTCTACTGTATATAGCCTCTCTACTGTATATAACCTCTACTGTATATAACCTCTCTACTGTATATAGCCTCTACTGTATAGAGCCTCTCTACTGTATATAGCCTCTCTACTGTATGTAGCCTCTCTACTGTATATAGCCTCTCTACTGTATATAGCCTCTACTGTATATAACCTCTACTGTATATAGCCTCTACTGTATATAGCCTCTACTGTATAAAGCATCTCTACTGTATATAGTCTCTCTACTGTATATAGCCTCTCTACTGTATATAACCTCTCTACTGTATATAGCCTCTACTGTATATAACCTCTCTACTGTATATAGCCTCTACTGTATAGAGCCTCTACTGTATATAGCCTCTACTGTATATAGCCTCTACTGTATATAGCCTCTACTGTATATAGCCTCTACTGTATATATAAAGCATCTCTACTGTATATAGCATCTCTACTGTATATAGTCTCTCTACTGTATATAGCCTCTCTACTGTATATAACCTCTCTACTGTATATAGCCTCTCTCTATATAGCCTCTCTACTGTATATAACCTCTCTACTGTATAAAGCCTCTCTACTGTATGTAGCCTCTCTACTGTATGTAGCCTCTCTACTGTATGTAGCCTCTCTACTGTATATCTCTACTGTATATAGCCCCTCTACTGTATATAGCCTCTCTACTGTATATAGCCTCTACTGTATATAGCCTCTCTACTGTATATAGCCCCTCTACTGTATATAGCCTCTCTACTGTATATAGCCTCTCTACTGTATATAGCCTCTCTAGTGTGTATAGTCTGTATTTTTACTGTTGTTTTATTTCCTTATCTATTGTTCACCTAATACCTTTTCTGCACGATTGGTTAGAGCCTGTAAGTAAGCATTTCACTGTAAGGTCTACTACACCTGTTGTATTCAGCATTTCACTGTAAGGTCTACTACACCTGTTGTATTCAGCATTTCACTGTGAGGTCTACCTACACCTGTTGTATTCAGCATTTCACTGTGAGGTCTACCTACACCTGTTGTATTCAGCATTTCACTGTGAGGTCTACTACACCTGTTGTATTCAGCATTTCACTGTAAGGTCTACTACACCTGTTGTATTCAGCATTTCACTGTAAGGTCTACTACACCTGTTGTATTCAGCATTTCACTGTAAGGTCTACCTACACCTGTTGTATTCAGCATTTCACTGTGAGGTCTACTACACCTGTTGTATTCAGCATTTCACTGTGAGGTTCTACTACACCTGTTGTATTCAGCATTTCACTGTGAGGTCTACTACACCTGTTGTATTCAGCATTTCACTGTAAGGTCTACTACACCTGTTGTACTCAGCATTTCACTGTAAGGTCTACTACACCTGTTGTACTCAGCATTTCACTGTAAGGTCTACTACACCTGTTGTATTCAGCATTTCACTGTGAGGTTCTACTACACCTGTTGTATTCAGCATTTCACTGTAAGGTCTACTACACCTGTTGTATTCAGCATTTCACTGTAAGGTCTACTACACCTGTTGTATTCAGCATTTCACTGTAAGGTCTACTACACCTGTTGTATTCAGCATTTCACTGTGAGGTCTACTACACCTGTTGGATTCAGGTCTACTACACCTGTTGTATTCAGCATTTCACTGTAAGGTCTACTACACCTGTTGTATTCAGCATTTCACTGTAAGGTCTACTACACCTGTTGTATTCAGCATTTCACTGTAAGGTCTACCTACACCTGTTGTATTCAGCATTTCACTGTGAGGTCTACCTACACCTGTTGTATTCAGCATTTCACTGTAAGGTCTACTACACCTGTTGTATTCAGCACGTGACAAATAAACTTTGATTTGATACATTTAGAGGGAGCTGGGTCAAATTCAGATTAGTACAAAAATCATTTAAACACTCAGCATCCTGCAAGGTTAAAATCTCCAACAATCAACACCACTGGGGTATAAATGGCAAATAAATCAGAGAGTTCATTTAGTACAGCCAACTGAAGTCTTAAAGCCAACAATTCAAATTCTTTAGGACTGGAGGTACAAATGACAGCAATAGCAAAGCCCACCGTAGACCCCGGTGAAACAGAACCCACCTTAGACCCCAGTGAAACAGAGCCCACCGTAGACCCCGGTGAAACAGAGCCCACCTTAGACCCCAGTGAAACAGAGCCTACCGTAGACCCCGGTGAAACAGAGCCCACCTTAGACCCCAGTGAAACAGAGCCCACCGTAGACCCCGGTGAAACAGAGCCCACCTTAGACCCCAGTGAAACAGAGCCCACCGTAGACCCCGGTGAAACAGAGCCCACCTTAGACCCCAGTGAAACAGAGCCCACCTTAGACCCCAGTGAAACAGAGCCCATCGTAGACCCCGGTGAAACAGAGCCCACCTTAGACCCCAGTGAAACAGAGCCCACCGTAGACCCCGGTGAAACAGAGCCCACCGTAGACCCCGGTGAAACAGAGCCCACCTTAGACCCCAGTGAAACAGAGCCCACCGTAGACCCCGGTGAAACAGAGCCCACCTTAGACCCCAGTGAAACAGAGCCCACCGTAGACCCCGGTGAAACAGAGCCCACCTTAGACCCCGGTGAAACAGAGCCCACCTTAGACCCCAGTGAAACAGAGCCCACCGTAGACCCCGGTGAAACAGAACCCACCTTAGACCCCAGTGAAACAGAGCCCATCGTAGACCCCGGTGAAACAGAGCCCATCGTAGACCCCAGTGAAACAGAACCCACCTTAGACCCCAGTGAAACAGAGCCCATCGTAGACCCCGGTGAAACAGAACCCACCTTAGACCCCAGTGAAACAGAGCCCATCGTAGACCCCGGTGAAACAGAGCCCACCTTAGACCCCAGTGAAACAGAGCCCACCTTAGACCCCGGTGAAACAGAACCCACCTTAGACCCCGGTGAAACAGAGCCCCCTTAGACCCCGGTGAAACAGAGCCCACCTTAGACCCCGGTGAAACAGAGCCCACCTTAGACCCCGGTGAAAGAGAGCCCACCTTAGACCCCGGTGAAACAGAGCCCACCTTAGACCCCGGTGAAACAGAGCCCACCTTAGGCCCCGGTGAAACAGAGCCCACCGTAGACCCCGGTGAAACAGAGCCCACCTTAGACCCCAGTGAAACAGAGCCCACCGTAGACCCCGGTGAAACAGAGCCCACCTTAGACCCCGGTGAAACAGAGCCCACCTTAGACCCCAGTGAACCAGAGCCCACCGTAGACCCCGGTGAAACAGAACCCACCTTAGACCCCAGTGAAACAGAGCCCATCGTAGACCCCGGTGAAACAGAGCCCATCTTAGACCCCGGTGAAACAGAGCCCACCTTAGACCCCAGTGAAACAGAGCCCACCTTAGGCCCCGGTGAAACAGAGCCCACCGTAGACCCCAGTGAAACAGAGCCCACCTTAGACCCCAGTAAAAGAGCCCACCGTAGACCCCGGTGAAACAGAGCCCACCTTAGACCCCAGTAAAACAGAGCCCACCGTAGACCCCAGTAAAACAGAGCCCACCGTAGACCCCAGTAAAACAGAGCCCACCTTAGACCCCAGTAAAACAGAGCCCACCTTAGACCCCAGTAAAACAGAGCCCACCTTAGACCCCAGTAAAACAGAGCCCACCGTAGACCCGGCTAAACAGAACCCACCGTAGACCCCGGCGATGCCATCACAACACCTCCGACGCTCCATGAAAAGATGACGCCAAGACTTCAGGGTCCAGAGCAGTGAAGCTATTTGATGTCGGCAGCCCATTCATGAATCCCATCACTGCAGAGGGCTCAGAAAGTGGAGGATGCCACCGTGACTTCCACGATGAAAGGTGACATGTCTCCCTGTCCAGCCAGCCAGGTCCAGGAGAGGATCATCCCCGATTCAGCAACAAAGGTCCCGCTGACTCCATTCTCCGTCAGTGAGCGAACAATTCTGAGCAGCGGCCAGTCCACCAAAGATAGCCTGCCCGAAAGCAAGACTCCCATCAACCCAGCGCGATGCACGGCCCTCGGAGTCAAGGAAAACAGGTCTTGGCTTTCCCAGTAGCCTGTGCAAATTAGCTATTTGTATACCCAGCGTAGCGACTTCTTCTCTGTAGCCCTCCGCGAGCAGGCAGTTATCGCACTGGAAGTCAGGTTGTTTGACTTCATCCCGAACAGGGCGAAATATATACAACTCCTGCAGCATTGGTAGTGCAACGAGTCCTCCATTTTATCAATACAACGCAGGAAGCTCCTGACGAACAGTTATTGTGCTGATGTTGCTTCCAGAGGCAGTTTGGAACTTGGTGAATCAAATAAACCCCAAAACACTCAAAAACATTTTTTCTCTCTCTCACAGACACTCCAGCCGCCTGCTGCTGGTCCACTTGGGACGCAGCCTGTATGTCTGATAGTGTGTAAATGATACAAGACGACAGATACCCTGTTTCTAGATTTCCTAGCTAACAGGTGACGGTGCCATCAGCCCCTGGAAGCCCCCAGGCACTGCTTCAGAGTTACTCCCCAACGTTCAATCACTGGATGATAAAGTAGACGAGCTCAGGGCGAGGATCTCCTTTCCAGAGAAACATCTGACAACATACTCTGTTTGACGGAATCACGGCTCTCTCAGGATATATTGTCCCCGTCCATTCAGCCTGCGGGGTTTTCTTGTACGACAACTCCTGTTGTTCACCCGATCTGTAATACCTCACCATCAAATGCCAACCGCATTACCTCCCGTGAGAATTTTCTTTGATCATCAATCTCCCCTATTGCTCAGTTTGGCCAGGCGGCCAGCTCAGATATTATTATTATTGTTATTTTCTAGGTGTTATTTCTGCCCTCTCCTCTCCTGCCCTCCTCCCCCTCTCCTCTCATGCCCTCCCCCTCCTCCTCTCCTGCCCTCCTCCACCTCCTCTCCTGCCTTCCCCCTCCTCCTATCCTGCCCTCCCCCCCTCCTCCTATCCTGCCCTCCTTCCCCTCTCCTCCTCCCCCTCTCTCCTGCCCTCCCCTCCTCTCCTGCCCTCCCCCTCCTCCTCTCCTGCCCTCCTCCTTCTCCCCCTAGGTGTTATTTCTGCCCTGTTGGACCTAGAAACACAAGAATTTCACTGCAAATCTGTGTGCGCCGACCAAAAAAACTTAGATTTTATTTGAAATATACAGTACATCACCTGAGAAATACATCATAGTGAGTATTAGGTGAATCCATGACAGTCACAGATTTAGAGGAGCAGTCCCCAGGACATAAACTGCTTCGGAGGATACAACACAGATAAAAGAGGTACATGTTACATACAGTGGGGCAAAAAGTATTTAGTCAGCCACCAATTGTGCAAGTTCTCCCACTTAAAAAGATGAGAGAGGCCTGTATCTCTCTATATATATATATATATATATATATATATATATATATATATGTCTCTGTGTGTCTCTCTCTCTATGTATGTATGTATGTATGTATGTATGTATGTATGTATGTATGTATGTATGTATGTATGTATGTATGTATGTATGTATGTATATATATATATATACTGCTCAAAAAAATAAAGGGAACACTAAAATAACACATCCTAGATCTGAATGAATGAAATATTATTATGAAATACTTTTTTCTTTACATAGTTGAATGTGCTGACAACAAAATCACACAGAAATTATCAATGGAAATCAAATTTATCAACACATCGAGGTCTGGATTTGGAGTCACACTCAAAATTAAAATGGAAAACCACACTACAGGCTGATCCAACTTTGATGTTATGTCCTTAAAACAAGTCAAAATGCTACCACTAGAGTGAAAGCACCGCCAGCATTCAAAAGTGACCAAAACATCAACCAGGAAGCATAGGAACTGAGAAGTGGTCTGGTCACCACCTGCACAACCACTCCTTTATTGGGGGTGTCTTGCTAATTGCCTATAATTTCCACCTGTTGTCTATTCCATTTGCACAACAGCATGTGAAATTTATTGTCAATCAGTGTTGCTTCCTAAGTGGACAGTTTGATTTCACAGAAGTGTGATTGACTTGGAGTTACATTGTGTTGTTTAAGTTGTTTAAGTGTTCCCTTTATTTTTTTGAGCAGTGTATATTTATATATATATATATATGTAGGTATAAAGAGAGACGTCTATCAGTGTTATAAGTGTTTACTATGATGGCACAACACAGCCTCTCTGCTCAGCACTCAATCCAAACTAAACCAACCATAATAACACAGAACATTACTAAAATATATATAAATATATATAAAGTACCAGTCAAAAGTTTTGGGAAACATTAAAGGGTTTTTCTTTTTTCTACATTGTGGAATAATACTGAAGACGTCAACACTATGAAAATATCACACATGTCGTAAACAAACAAAAAGTGTTTAATAAATCAAAATATATTTTATATTTGAGATTCTTCAAAGTAGCCACATCTTTGCTTTGCACTCTTGGGATTCTGTCCAATTTTTGTAGAAAACAAAGAAAAACCCTTGAATGAGCAGCTGTGTCCAAACATTTGACTGGTACTACATATATATATATATATATACATATATATATATATATATATATATATATATATATATATATATATATATATATATATATATATATATATATATATGTGTATGCATGAAAACATATATATTTGTTTTATTGTACAATACAAATATACAGTACATAAAGGCACCTTCTAACTATACTGGACTCTACTTTCCAGTTTTAATTTCAACATTCAATGTATCGTTGGCTGTCTCTCCCTCCTAGTTGGTTTGAAACATTCGCCATCTGAATTATACTGTTCAACAACGCCTGTTTATATCCTCTATATCCCCCATCTTCTCTCTCTGTATATATATATCCCTCACCCCCTCTCTCTGTGTATATATATATATATATCCCTCACCCCTCTCTCCGATCCAAGTCATGCAGCAGGGATCCACTGTAGTTCCTCCTGGGCCATCCCTCCATCTCCTCTTCCTCTTCCTGTCCTCTTCCTCTCCTCTCCTGCCCTCCCCCCCTCCTCTCCTGCCCTCCCCCTCCTCTCCTGCCCTCCCCCTCCTCTCCTCTCCTGCTTTACCCCTTCCTTCCTCTCCTGCCCTCCCTCTCCCCTCCTCCCTCCCCCCTCCTCTCCTGCCCTCCCCTCCTCCCTCTCCTTTCTCTAGTCCTCAGTACTGAGCCATGCGGCAGGTATCCAATGTGGTCCCTCCTGAGCCAGCTGTATGTCATTGAACAGCTTCATACAGGCATCCTGCAGCTCCTCGTTGACTATGACGCGGTCGAAGTACTGACCGTACTTCCCCTCCATGAACCTGGCAGCATCCTCCATCTCCTCAAAGTCAACATCCTGAGGGGAAGGAGGAAGAGGGGTGGGGGGAAGGAGAGGCCAGGGAGGAGGAAGGGCCAGGGAGGTGTGGAGGAAGGGCCAGGGAGGTGCGGAGGAGGGGCCAGGGAGGAGCAGAGGAGGGGCCAGGGAGGAGCAGAGGAGCCAGGGAGGAGCGGAGGAGGGGCCAGGGAGGAGCAGAGGGGCCAGGTTGGTGTGGAGGAGGGGCCATGGAGGAGCAGAGGAGGGGCCAGGGAGGAGCAGAGGGGCCAGGGAGGAGCAGAGGGGCCAGGGAGGAGCAGAGGGGCCAGGGAGGAGCAGAGGGGCCAGGGAGGAGCGGGGAGGGGCCAGGGAGGAGCGGAGGAGGGGCCAGGGAGGAGCCAGACAGCATTATAAAAACAGAGGAACTCAAGCGTGTCTGACAAGACAGAATATGAGCAGGCAGGTCAGTATAGTATACTATAGTAAATTTGAACGCATCAACATCAAATATATACACAAACCATTAAGAAAACCTTCCTGCGTCTATGTCATGGAAAAAGCAGGGGGTCCATAATGTTTTATCTATAGGGATGTGCATCTGGGCTCCAATACGATACAGGAACGATACAATTCATGGGGATTTGGTTTGATTAGAGAACGAATCGATTCGAATCGGTTCAATGCGATACGATTCAATGCACTAACATTTGTTGCATAAACACATTAATGTTAAACACTCAACCGTAAGGCTCTCCAGAGGGTAGTGAGGTCTGCACAACGCATCACCGGGGCAAACTACCTGCCCTCCAGGACACCTACACCACCCGATGCTACAGGAAGGCCATAAAGATCATCAAGGACATCAACCACCCGAGCCACTGCCTGTTCACCCCGCTGCCATCCAGAAGGCGAGGTCAGTACAGGTGCATCAAAGCTGGGACCGAGAGACTGAAAAACAGCTTCTATCTCAAGGCCATCAGACTGTTAAACAGCCACCACTAACATTGAGTGGCTACTGCCAACACACTGTCAATGACACTGACTCTACTCCAGCCACTTTAATCATGGGAATCGATGGGAAATGATGTAAATATATCACTAGCCACTTTAAACAATGCTACCTTATATAATGTTACTTACCCTACATTGTTCATCTCATATGCATACGTTGATACTGTACTCTATATCATCGACTGCATCCTTATGTAATACATGTATCACTAGCCACTTTAACTATGCCACTTGGTTTACATACTTATCTCATATGTATATACTGTACTCGATATCATCTACTGTATCTTGCCTATGCTGCTCTGTACCATCACTCATTCATATATCCTTATGTACATATTCTTTATCCCCTTACACTGTGTATGACAGTAGTTTTTTTGGAATTGTTAGTTAGATTACTTGCTCGTTATTACTTCATTGTCGGAACTAGAAGCACAAGCATTTCGCTACACTCGCATTAACATCTGCTAACCATGTGTATGTGACAAATAAAATTTGATTTGATTTGATTTGATGTTCCATTCTAAATTAAAACCTGCTGCTGATGGAGATCATGAGCCGGGTCTCCGAGCCGGGCCTCTCCGAGCCGGGCCTCCCAAAGCTGGGCCTCCCAGAGCCGGATCTGTCTGAGCAGGGCCTCTCTGAGCTTAATCTGTCTGAGCTGGGCCTCTCTGAGCCGGGCCTCCCGAGCTGGGCCTCTCCGAGCTGGATCTGTCTGAGCAGGGCCTCTCTGAGCTTAATCTGTCTGAGCTGGGCCTCTCTGAGCTGAATCTGTCTGAGCTGGGCCTCTCTGAGCTGAATCTGTCTATGTTTGTCTACCACCCCACTACCACTATCAGATTAGAGCCATAAAGGACACTAGACATCTACCACCCCACTACCACTATCAGATTAGGGTGGGCAATGTAGCCTATGTGTTTTTTGTCCCCACAACGTTGAAATCACCATCACTAATTAACTTGTCATTTTTGCAGATGAAGTGCTTCAGTTGGTAATGTATCAATATGTACTGTTTGCGGATTAGCCTGTGAATTTATACTGTAGCACAACTTTGTATTTCACCCCCATCTCAAAATCAAATGATTTTGACTATTTGGGAGTTTTTAGTGAGTTTATTTTCTCTGCCTGCTTTGGCCATGCAGTGCGCCTCGCAGAGTGATTGCTTGTCCTCGTTATGAAATTATCAACTTTACCCTGTATATCTAAAAAAATGACCATATACACTGACTGTTTATAGGAAAACGACCACGACTATTGCGGATGGTGAACCTGTGCAATCAAAAATATATATATTGAAAACCCCATTCAGTAGGTTTCAACCAGATGTGTCTCAGATTTATTTTATTCTGGTAAAACACACAATAGCCAATTACATAGGTTTGTCACTCAACTAATAAAGCCTAATATCACGCAAGACATTTGAGGATTTCAATGCTGAAGGTGCCGCAAGATCAGGAACACGCCTTCCATGACCTGATGTTGGTCAGCGGGCCGAAGCACAGCCCGCAGTTTAACTAGGCTACTGATATTGGCTGGATTTTGTTTCAGCAAAATGACTTGTAGATCAATGGATGTCAATACAGTTACCCTGTGTACCCAGTTACACGCAGTTCGACACTGAAGGAAAGGTCGTCGGTTTACACAAAAGATGAGGTATTTTCGGAAATGGTAGAAAGAAAGTATGAGGAAAACATTTGATTAAATCTGCGATTTGTAACAGTACTATCTTAAATATTTGAATCGCGACCGATGCGTACCGATGAATTTTACAACCCTAATTATCTACATTCAAAAGGGATGGCCTGAGAGTGACAACACGTTCATCTCACTTTAAAAGGTCTGTTGACAACACAGCTGGTGATGATGCGTGCATCCCTCCGTGTCTGTCTCAGTCGTTCTGAACTGGGAGGCTTTATAAAGATGACATAAGGCTTGAACGTCTTATTCCTCACGGACAGGATGCTCTGAAAGACACAATACATACACACATACTGTATAAAATAAATGTATAAATGAATAGTCGGAAGTTTACATACACTTATAGTTTTGGTCGGTTAGGACGGTTAGGTCGGTTAGGACATCTACTTTGTGCATGACACAAGTAATTTTTCCAACAATTATTTACAAATAGATTTTTTCACTTATAATTCACTGTATCACAATTCCAGTAGGTGAGAAGTTTACATACACTAAGTTGACTGTGCCTTCAAACAGCTTAGACAATTGCAGAAAATGATGTCATGGCTTTAGAAGCTTCTGATAGGCTAATTGACATAATTTGAGTCTATTGGTGGTGTACTGACGTAGCAGAATCAGAATTAGTAACATTGATAAATAAGATGTTTTATTTACTTTCATAAATATGCTTATGTGGCGAAAAAAGTCACTTGGGGCCCAGAGAGGGGAGAGGATTGTCTTCATATGTGAGTGTACCTGTTAAACCTTGTGAAGGGCTCCACAATGTCTGTGCACCATTTGTGGGAGGAGTATGGCAGTGTCTGGAACCATTGTATGTCCCCTCTGATGTTGCCCTTATCTTGACCTAGTATATGACCTAGAGGCTCACTCCCCTCAGTGAGCTTGTCCAGGTGGGGGACAATTGATATATGCCATTGGATGAGATAATGTTTTTGTACTATGTTGTACCAAAAACGAGATGAGAACTTCGTTTAGGAGACCAAACTCAACAATAATTTATAGCTAATGCTGTCTGGCTGTGGGATACTCCTCTCTCAAGTAAAAATCTTCCTTTGTGCGGTTTTCCTAAGACCTGTGGTTCGTCATTGTGAGTTGGGAGGGGTGGATCTTTGCTATAAAGATCTCAGTTGCCATTATGGTGACACTCTCAGAATTCATTTATAGACACTGAATTGATCTGAGAGTCTGAAATGTCTAGTGTTGTCTAGTATTCACTAGGAATGGTGAAAAACTGAGTTTAAATGTATTTGGTGAAAGGTGTATGTAAACTTCAGACTTCAACTCTATTAGAAACTTAATTTTAATCAAATTTTTACTATTTAACAATGAATCCTTTTCCCTGCTGTGATAAAAGATAGATACAGGAGTAAATATATATATAACTTACATGTGGCTCAGTGTCTATAACACACATCCTTCCACTGTCTATCACGTCTTTGACAGCATCAATACTGGTCCCATATAGATGACCTTTATATTCACCGTACTCCAGGAACCTAGGACAGACCAAAGATACTCTATAAAACTCATGACCTGTATTACAGCTATATTACAACTGCGTATATAACAACTATGATAAACCCATGAAATACCCCAATGGATTCTGTTTCATCTCTTATGAAATGACTGTTGATTCAGAAACAGGAAGTAAGGTCAATCCTGCCAGGTCGCAAGGTCAATCCTGCCATGACGCAAAAGAGGTTTCTAACTCCAAAGGGTCATTTTGTTACGTTACAGCCTTATTCTAAAATGGATTAAATAAATAATATCCCTCATCAATCTACACACAATACCCCATAAAGAAAAAGCTAAACTGTTTTTTAGAAATGTTTGCAAATGTATTAAAAAATGTATAATAAAACCTTGGGTATTCAGACCCTTTGCTATGAGACTCGAAATGGAGATCAGGTAGATGCTGTTTCCATTGATCATCCTTGAGATGTTTCTTCAACTTGATCTGAGTCCACCTGTGGTAAATTCAATTGATTGGATATGATTTGGAAAGGCACACACCTGCCTATATAAGGTCCCACAGTTGACAGTGCATGTCAGAGCAAAAACCAAGCCATGAGGTTGAAGGAATTGTCCATAGAGCTCCGAGACAGGATTGTGTCAAGGCACAGATCTGGGGAAGGGGACCAAAACATTTCTGCAGCATTGAAGGTCCCCAAGAGCACAGTGGCCTCCATCATTCTTAAATGGAAAAAGTTTCGAACCACCAAGACTCTCAGCAGGCCGCCCAGCCAAACTGGGCAATCGGGGGAGAAGGGCCGGGCCTTGGTCAGAGAGGTGACCTAGAACCCGATGGTCACTCTGACAGAGATCTAGAGTTCCTCTGTGGAGATGGGAAAATCTTCCAGAAGGACAACCATCTCTGCAGCACTCCACCAATCAGGCCTAAAGTACTAAAGTACCATGAGAAACAAGAGTCTCTGGTCTGATGAAACCAAGATTGAACTCTTCGGCCTGAATGCCAAGCATCACGTCTGGAGGGAACCTGGCACCATCCCTACGGTGAAGTGGTAGCATCATGCTGTGGGGATGTTTTTCAGTGGAAAGGACTGGGAGACTAGTCAGGATCTAGGGAAAGTTCAATGGAGCAAAGTAGAGAGAGATCCTTGATGAAAACCTGCTCCAGAGCACTCAGGACCTCAGAATAGGGAGGAGGTTCACCTTCAAACAGAACAACAACCCTAAGCACACAGCCAAGACAAAGCAGGAGTGGCTTCGGGACAAGTCTCTGAATGTCCTTGAGTGGCCCAGCCAGAGCCCGGACTTGAACCCCATTGAACATCTCTGGAGAGACCAGACAATAGCTGTACAGCAAGGCTCCTCATCCAACCTGACAGAGCTTGAGAGGATCTGCAGAGAAGAATGTGATAAATTTCCTAAGTACAGCTGTGCCAAGCTTGTAGCGTCATACCCAAGAAGACTCAAGGCTGTAGTCGCTGCCAAATGTGCTTCAACAAAGTACTGAGAAAAGGGTCTGAATACTTATGTAAATGTGGTATTTCATATATATACAGTATATATGTATTTTCTTTACATTTGCAAAAATGTCTAAAAACCTGTTTTTGCTTCGTCATTATGGGGTACTGTGTGTAGATTGATAATGAACAATTTAATCCATTTTCGAATAAGAGCGTAAGTAGCATAACCAAATAACCAAATGTGGAAAAAGGGAAGGGGTACTTTCCGAATGCACCGTATAATATCACATTTTACATTTGAGTCATCTAACAGACGCTCCTATCCGGGTACGAGTTACATTTGAGTCATCTAACAGACGCTCCTATCCGGGTACGAGTTACATTTGAGTGATGTAACAGACGCTCCTATCCGGTACGAGTTACATTTGAGTCATCTAACAGACGCTCCTATCCGGGTACGAGTTACATTTGAGTCATCTAACAGACGCTCCTATCCGGGTACGAGTTACATTTGAGTGATGTAACAGACGCTCCTATCCGGGTACGAGTTACATTTGAGTGATGTAACAGACGCTCCTATCCGGGTACGAGTTACATTTGAGTCATCTAACAGACGCTCCTATCCGGGTACGAATTACATTTGAGTGATGTAACAGACGCTCCTATCCGGGTACGAGTTACATTTGAATCATCTAACAGACGCTCCTATCCAGGTACGAATTACATTTGAGTGATGTAACAGACGCTCCTATCTGGGTACGAGTTACATTTGAGTGATGTAACAGACGCTCCTATCCGGGTACGAGTTACATTTGAGTCATGTAACAGACGCTCCTATCTGGGTACGAGTTACATTTGAGTCATCTAACAGACGCTCCTATCTGGGTACGAGTTACATTTGAGTCATCTAACAGACGCTCCTATCTGGGTACGAGTTACATTTGAGTGATGTAACAGACGCTCCTATCCAGGTACGAGTTACATTTGAGTGATGTAACAGACGCTCCTATCCAGGTACGAGTTACATTTGAGTCATGTAACAGACGCTCCTATCCGGGTACGAGTTACATTTGAGTCATGTAACAGACGCTCCTATCCGGGTACGAGTTACATTTGAGTGATGTAACAGACGCTCCTATCCAGGTACGAGTTACATTTGAGTCATGTAACAGACGCTCCTATCCGGGTTTACATTTGAGTCATGTAACAGACGCTCCTATCCGGGTACGAGTTACATTTGAGTGATGTAACAGACGCTCCTATCCAGGTACGAGTTACATTTGAGTGATGTAACAGACGCTCCTATCCAGGTACGAGTTACATTTGAGTCATGTAACAGACGCTCCTATCCGGGTACGAGTTACATTTGAGTCATGTAACAGACGCTCCTATCCGGGTACGAGTTACATTTGAGTGATGTAACAGACGCTCCTATCCAGGTACGAGTTACATTTGAGTGATGTAACAGACGCTCCTATCCGGGTACGAGTTACATTTGAGTCATGTAACAGACGCTCCTATCCGGGTACGAGTTACATGAGCAATTAGCGTTAAGGATGTCTACAGATTTTTCACCTTGTCGGCACAGGGATTCGAACCGGCGACCTTTCGCTTACTGGCCCAATGCTCTTAACCGCTAGTCTAAGTGGTAGGCTACTTGGAAATCATTAGAACTAATATGAAAACAAATCACTAGCATTACCTGTGGTTGCACACCATGTAATCAAACAGCTCTTTGGTGACAAAGTTATATTCTTTTCCTGTCCCCTCTCCATCTCTGGCTGGTCGCGTTGTGTCTGAGGACGACGACAGAAAACACATCAATACAGAATTACAACCAACCTCTATCACATCACAACATAACACCACAGAGGACAACCACTAAAGCACAATAACATCAATCAGAACAGACCGAAAGTCCAGTTATGTGACAAGATAAAATGCCATAGAGGGGATTGGATACATAGAGGAGACATAGAGGAGTCATAGAGGTTAAATACAGTACAGAGATACATAGAGGAGTCATAAAGGAGACATACAGTACAGAGATACATAGAGGATACATATAGTACAGAGATACATAGAGGAGTCATAGAGGTTAAATACAGTACAGAGATACAGTGGGGCAAAAAGTATTTAGTCAGCCACCACAAGTTCTCCCACTTAAAAAGATACAGAGGCCTGTATTTTCACATAGATACATAGGAGTCATAGAGGAGACATACAGTACAGAGATACATAGAGGAGTCATAGAGGATACATACAGTACAGAGATGCAGAGAGGAGATATAGAGGATACATACAGTACAGAGATACATAGAGGATACATACAGTACAGAGATACATAGAGGAGATATAGAGGATACATACAGTACAGAGATACATAGAGGCAAAGTACAGAGATACATAGAGGAGTCATAGAGGATACATACAGTACAGAGATACATAGAGGAGTCATAGAGGATACATACAGTACAGAGATGCATAGAGGAGATATAGAGGATACATACAGTACAGAGATACATAGAGGAGTCATAGAGGATACATACAGTACAGAGATACATAGAGGAGTCGTAGAGGATACATGCAGTACAGAGATACATAGATGAGTCATAGAGGATACATACAGTACAGAGATGCTTAGAGGAGTCAGAGGCTACATACAGTACAGAGATGCATAGAGGAGACGTACAGGCTACATACAGTACAGAGATACATAGAGGAGTCATATAGGATACATACAGTACAGAGATACATAGAGGAGTCAGAGGTTACATACAGTACAGAGATACATAGAGGAGTCGTAGAGGATACATACAGTACAGAGATACATAGAGGATACATACAGTACAGAGATACATAGAGGAGATGTAGAGGATACATACAGTACAGAGATACATAGAGGAGATGTAGAGGATACATACAGTACAGAGATACATAGAGGAGTCAGAGGTTACATACAGTACAGAGATACATAGAGGATACATACAGTACAGAGATACATAGAGGAGACACATAGAGGATACATACAGTACAGAGATACATAGATGAGTCATATAGGATACATACAGTACAGAGATACATAGAGGAGTCAGAGGTTACATACAGTACAGAGATACATAGAGGATACATACAGTACAGAGATACATAGAGGAGATGTAGAGGATACATACAGTACAGAGATACATAGAGGAGTCGTAGAGGATACATACAGTACAGAGATACATAGAGGAGACATAGAGGATACATACATTACAGAGATACATAGAGGAGACATATGGTCTGATGCTGTAACATTAAGATTTTCCTTCACTAGAACTAGGGTGCCCAGCCCCGAACTATGAAAAACATTTCCTCATCCACCAAACTTTACATTTGGCACTATGCATTGGGGCAGGTAGCGTTCTCCTGCCATTCGACAAACCCAGATTCGTAAGTGGGACTGCCAGATGGTGAAGCCTGATTCATCACTCCAGAGAATGCATTTCCACTACTCCAGAGTTCAGCGAGCTTTACACCACTCCAGCTGACACTTGGCATTGTGATCTTAGGCTTGTGTGCGGCAGCTCGGCCATGGAAACCCATTTCATAAAGCTCCATACAAACAGGTATTTTGTTGACGTTGCTTCCAGAGGCAGTTTGGAACTCGGTAGTGAGAGTTGCAACTGAGGACAGAGGATTTTTACGCTCTACACGAGGTCCCGTTCTGTGAGCTTGTGTGGCCTACCACTTCACGGCTGAGCCGTTGTTGCTCCAAGGCATTTCCACTTCACAATAACAGCACTTACAGTTGACCGGGGCAGCTCTAGCAGGGCAGACAGTTGACGAACTGGCATCCTATGACGGTGCCACATTAAGTCACTGAGCTCTTCAGTAAGGCCATTCTACTGACAATGTTTGTCTATGGAGATTGCAGGGCTGTGTGCTCGATTTTACACACCTGTCAGCAACGGGTGTGGCTGAAATAGAACCCACTCATTTGAATAGGTGTCCACATACACTATACAGTGGGGCAAAAAAGTATTTAGTCAGCCACCTATTGTGCAAGTTCTCCCACTTAAAAAGATGAGAGAGGCCTGTAATTTTCATCATAGGTACACTTAAACTATGACAGACAAAATGAGAAAAGAAATCCAGAAAATCACATTGTAGGATTTTTTTATGAATTTATTTGCAAATTATGGTGGAAAATAAGTATTCGTTACATGCTGAGTACTTAACAGGAGAACGGTGAAATTCACGTACTTGTTGTAATTGTATTGTAATGTGCCCCTGACTATCCATTTTTAAATACAAGAAAATGGTGTAGTCTGGTTTGCTTCATGGAAGGAATTTTAAATGATTTATACTTTTTAACTTCTACTTTTGATACTTAAGTATAGTTTAGCAATTACATTTAACGTTGACACTTAAGTATATTTAAACCCAAAGACTTTTCCTCAAGTAGTATTTTACTGGGTGACTTTTCCTCAAGTAGTATTTTACTGGGTGACTTTTCCTCAAGTAGTATTTTACTGGGTGACTTTTACTCAAGTAGTATTTTACTGGGTGACTTTTCCACAAGTAGTATTTTACTGGGTGACTTTTCCACAAGTAGTATTTTACTGGGTGACTTTTCCTCAAGTAGTATTTTACTGGGTGACTTCCACTTTTACTTAAAGTAACTTTCTATGAAGGTATCTATACTTTAACTCCAGTTTGACAATTGGGTACTTTTTCCATCACTGAATATAAACATATGATACTAGACACTACAGATAATATCTGATAATATCACTACAGGTAATATAAACTTACGAGGCACAGCTCCCTGGAAGGTGTGTGGGTTGAGTTTGATCAGTCTTTTCCTGAGTTCATTCACCCCTACACCAGAAGGACCTGTAGAAACACACATTGTCAGCCCTACACCACTACAGTAGATGTGATACCCCAACCTATAAGCTGTGTGTGTGTGTGTGTGTGTGTAAGACTGTCTCAGAGGGTTTAGGAAGACTCATTTCTGTTTCCCCTGTGACAAAGGACAATAACAAATCATTTATCATCATCTTTTGATACAGAACATAAACAATATATAAGCAGTGAGCTCCTCACCTACGAGGATGATCAGTCTGTGCGGGTCGTCAGGTCGTCTCTGGTAGCTGACCACCTCTTCATAGGGGCTGGACAGAGCCGAGGTGTTGGGAGAACAGGAGTAGCAGGATTGGCGACGCGTACGGTGGGTCATTCTCCGCCACAGACGGAAACTACGGCGGAATCCCGCTGGAAACAACAATAACAACAACAATAACAAGATTAACATCATCAACAACAACAATAACAACTACAAGATTAACTCATCAAGATTAACATCATCAACAACAACAATAACGACTACAAGATTAACATCATCAACAACAACAATAACGACTACAAGATTAACATCATCAACAACAACAATAACGACTACAAGATTAACATCATCAACAACAACAATAACGACTACAAGATTAACATCATCAACAACAACAATAACGACTACAAGATTAACATCATCAACAACAACAATAACGACTACAAGATTAACATCATCAACAACAATAACGACTACAAGATTAACATCATCAACAACAACAATAACGACTACAAGATTAACATCATCAACAACAACAATAACGACTACAAGATTAACATCATCAACAACATAAAAACTGTAAATCTATGGTGCAAGCATCGTTAGCTTACAAAAAACTAGGATGATTGATTAATAAAAGTGTTAATGAATTTGTCAATCAAAAAACATCTTACAGATGTAGATGCCACCCATCGTATGTGCTCCTTCTTCAGCCTCTTCGGGATACACTGGGAACATTCATTACAATGTTATTATATACGGGGCCTTCAGGAAGTATTCATACCCCGAGACTTATTACACATTTTGTTGTGTTACAGCCTGAATTCAAAATGGATTAAATAGTCTTTCTCATCTACCCACAATACCCCATAATGACAAAGTGAAAACATGGTTTTAGATTTTTCTGGGTCAGTCTCTACGAGCTGTGAGTCTTCTGGGTCAGTCTATAAGAGCTGTGAGTCTTCTGGGTCAGTCTCTACGAGCTGTGAGTCTTCTGGGTCAGTCTCTACGAGCTGTGAGACTTCTGGGTCATTCTATAAGAGCTGTGAGACTTCTGGGTCAGTCTATAAGAGCTGTGAGACTTCTGGGTCAGTCTCTAAGAGCTGTGAGTCTTCTGGGTCAGTCTCTAAGAGCTGTGAGTCTTCTGGGTCAGTCTATACGAGCTGTGAGTCTTCTGGGTCAGTCCAGAAGAACTGTGAGTCTTCTGGGTAAGTCTATAAGAACTTTCCACACCTGGATTGTGCAACATTTGCCCATGATTCTTTTCCAAATTCTTCAAGCTCTGTCAAATTGGTTGTTGATCATTATTAGATAACCATTTTCAGGTCTTGCCACAGATTTTCAAGCAGATTTAAGTCAAATCTATAACTCTATAAGTATCTCCAGTGTAAATTTGGCCTTGTGTTTTATGTTATTGTCCTGCTGAAAGTGGAATTCATCTCCCAGGAAAGCAGACTGAACCAGGTTTTCCTCTAGGATTGTTCCTGTGCTTTATCCTGAAAAACTCCTCAGTCCTTAATGATTACAAGCATACCCATAACATGATGCAGCCACCACTATGCTTGAAAATATGGGCAGTGGTAATGTAATGTGTTGTATTGTATTGCCTCCAAACATAACACAAAGTAGTTGTAGTTTTAATTTAGTGCCTTTCAAAAAATTCTAAAAACATAATTCCACTTTGACATTATGGGTTATTGTGTGTAGGCTATTGACCAAAGAAATCTACATGTAATCAATTTTCAATTCAGGCTAGTAACACAACAAAATGTGGAAAAAGTCAAGGGGTGTGAATACTTTAATATTGTTTTATACCCTCCAAACCAAGAGAATACATACATAAATAACTACTACAGTAAACAGTCAAATGATAAATTGACAAAACGATTCACAACAAGAAATATGAATTGGTATATTGACCTTCTCTGAGGTCCTCTAGAATATCACAGCGATGGAAAATAAAGAGAAGGAAAAACCTTGTGAATAACGGTCTCTGTCTTTTCATCGTACAGATGAACCACAAAAGATACTGATGAACACTATATTGAAAGAAAACAGATCTACAGAATCTATCAAAACCATGCGTCTAATAAAAACTTACCTACCAGATTCAAAATCTTCTTCATCTAATAAAGACAGATAAAAAAAAAAGTGTTATTACGTCGCAATAGTAGTTAGTATACAACAGATTACTATAAGAGTGATATGGAATGAGGACGATGTGGCTACCTGCTATGGCACCATTCCCACTGTTGGTCTTAACGTCGTCCTCTGGAAGAGAAAACACAAGGTCAAACAGAGATCCTGCTACTGTCTCGGTCAAGACAAATCCAAGTCCCCCCCCACAAAAAAAGGTATTTGTTTATATATTGTACATACCATCACCAGCTATGCTCACTTTAGGGTCAGCAGTAGACAAAGGAAACAGAACTCATGATAAAGATATTTGGACAACCTGACTGAAACACCAAACACGCAAAAGAGGGTGGAGCTTTGTGGTCTATATTTTACAGAAGCTCTATGTATCTTATCTAGAATTCATACTATAGAGTGTTGTGACTTTGGCTATGGATATTCAGAGATAATTTACTGAACAATGACTTACATGCTTCTGATTTATTTAATTTGTTTTTTTTATCCTTTCCAAATGAACTGAATGAACCATTAAGGGTTTTTGACAGACAGATCCCTTGAATTTACTGTATCAGTAGTTATCATTAACAATTACATCAACAATAGTCTTAACAGTGAATTTACACAGGGGATCACGTCTTTCACGTGACACAAAGGGTTTATCCTGGAACTGTTGAAAACGAGAATTCGTTAAGGACTTACGAGAGAGTTTCTCTCTTTCTTTTGAATTAGCCCACTGGCTAATTATTTTGGCTGAGAAAACTCAGAATATGACAACAGGAAAAATATGCCAAGGCGCTATTCCTTTGGCAACACAGAATGAGCGTGTGCTCGTTATGGCATTTTCAGACCTCATGGTGGAGGCCGTTGTTTTATAGCTCAATGACACTACCGGTCAAAAAAAAAAATCGCAAATATAATAAAATAAAAAAAAATTGTTTAACACTTTTTGGTTACTACATGATTCCATATGTGTTATTTCATAGTTGTGATGTCTTCACTATTATTCTACAATGTAGAAAATAGTAAATCATCAAGACAAACCCTTGAATGAGTAGATGTTCTAAACCTTTGACCGGTACTGTGTGCTCGTTTTGTCCAGGTGGGAGTGTGATTGAGGTTGCATTATCTGTGGACCTGTTGGGTCGGTATGTGAATTGGAGTGGGTCTAGGGTTTCAGGGGTAATGGTGTTGATGTGAGCCATGACCAGCCTTTAGGCAGGTTATCTTTACTTTCTTGGCAACAGGGACTATGGTTGTCTGTTTGAAGCATGTAGGTATTACAGACTCGGTCAGGGAGAGGTTGAAAATGTCAGTGAAGACACTTGCCAGTTGGTCCATGCATGCTTTGAGTACACGTCCTGGTAATCAGTCTGGCCCTGCGGCCTTGTGAATGTTGACCTGTTACCAACCCTTAGTAAACTTTTGGAAAAAATTATGTTTGACCAGATACAATGCTATTTTACAGTAAACACATTGACAACAGACTTTCAGCATGCTGATAGGGAAGGACATTCAACATGCACCGGCACTTACACAAATGACTGATTGGCTGAGAGAAATTGATGATAAAAAGTGGTGGCTGTCTTGTATGACTTCAGTGCGGCTTTTGACATTATCGATCATAGTCAGCTGCTGGTAAAACGTATCTGTTATGTCTTTACATCCCCTTCTATGAGCAGCTAACCGATCGCTGCAGCTGTACATAGTCTATCAGTAAATAGCCCACCCATTTTTACCTACCTCATCCCCATACTGTTTTTATTTATTTACTTTTCTGCTCTTTTGCACACCAATATCTCTACCTGTACATGACCATCTGATCATTTATCACTCCAGTGTTAATCTGCAAAATTGTAATTATTATTATTATTCGCCTACCTCCTCATGCCTTTTGCACACAATGTATATAGATTCCCCTTTTTTTTCTACTGTGTTATTGACTTGTTAATTGTTTACTCCATGTGTAACTCTGTGTTGTCTGTTCACACTGCTATGCTTTATCTTGGCCAGGTCGCAGTTGCAAATGAGAACTTGTTCTCAACTGGCCTACCTGGTTAAATAAAGGTGAAATAAAAATGTAAAAAATAAAAACACCGAGGGTTGTGTTTTCAAAAATAATCATTCCCCAGAGGGTTACTTTTCTTTTTTAAAAACTAACAGAACACCAACACTATACACGAGGGTGTTCTTTAAAGAGCTGGAAGAATCCTCCTCAAAATTTGTATAAATCATTCCCCAAAACCTCAACTAAATCTTGTAATGAATAATGTGGAAAATGAGCAAGTTGAGGTGACATAACTGCTTGGAGTAACCCTGGATTGTAAACTGTCATGGTCAAAACATATTGATACAACAGTAGCTAAGATGGGGAGAAGTCTGTCTATAATAAAGCGCTACTCTACATTCTTAACAACACTATCAACAAGGCAGGTTCTACAGGTCCTAGTTTTGTCACACCTGGATTACTGTCCAGTTGTGTGGTCAGTTCCAAACAAAGAGGGATTTAGGAAAATTACAATTGTCTCAGAACAGGGCAGCACGGCTGGCCCTTAAAGACACACGGAGCGCTAATAATAATAATATGCAAATCTCTCATGGTTCAAAGTGGAGGGAAGCAGTAACATTCGATTTAAAAACAGATAAAAATGCACTTTAAGGAGCAGCAGGGACGTTGAAGAGACACAAACAGGTACAGACACATGTACACATGGATTTCGTATTGTAGATATGTGGTAGTAGAGTAGTGGCCTGAGGGCACACACTTAATATATTGTGAAAAGTGATATGGGATGTAATGTCATGTAATATTTTTAATTGTAAATAACTGCCTTAATGTTGCTGGACCCCAGGAAGAGTAGCTGCTGCCTTGGTAGTGGGGGAAGATCCTTGGTATAATAAACCCCAGGAAGAGTAGCTGCTGCCTTGGCAGGAACTAACGGGATCCATAATAAACCCCAGGAAGAACTGGGATCCAGGAACTAACTGGGACAATAAACCCCAGGAAGAGTAGCTGCTGCCTTGGCAGGAACTAATGGGGATACATAATAAACCCCAGGAAGAGTAGCTGCTGCCTTGGCAGGAACTAATGGGGATCCATAATACACCCCAGGAAGAGTAGCTGCTGCCTTGGCCTAATGGGGATCCATAATAAACCCCAGGAAGAGTAGCTGCTGCCTTGGCAATGGGGGATCCATAATAAACCCCAGGAAGAGTAGCTGCTGCCTTGGCAGGAACTAATGGGGATCCATAATAAACCCCAGGAAGAGTAGCTGCTGCCTTGGCAGGAACTAATGGGGGTCCTTAATGAATACAGCTAGTGTGGGAATTAAAACAGAGTGCATAGTATAGGTGATACTATAGGTGTACAGACAGTCTAAGAGTAGGATGTTCGTGCTGTTACTCACAGGGTTTGATGCAGGTGTGGGCCTGGAAAGGCTGTGACCACCACGTCTCCCTCTGTTTGCTGCACAATGGAGACCAGAGAGGTCAGGGGGTTAAAGCATCAACAACAACACCAAAAACATCCCTGAAACTTAAGTCGATCTCAGATCGATTGTCTGCGTAGCCAAGGTAACCTACCTTTTCATGTAAAAAAAAAAACGGTCCGTTTTTTAAATTATATAAATGTCATTATATCGGAGTTGGGTTTTTTGGCCTAAAAATGACCTCTTCCATGCTCTGATGGCGCTGTAACCTAGTAGCTGCTGGTATGAGGCCTACATTCAGACAGTCACTGTGCTCACGCTCCCAATTCTAATCTACGTTCACAGTGCATGTCCGAAAACGTCGACATGAAAAAATCCTATGACTGAAACTTCCCAGGTGGGCCTGGGAGGGCATAGGCCCAACCCACTGTGGAGAGAGGTCCAGCCAATCAGAATCCATTTTTTTCTGCACATGAAATATGGGACCAACAATTTACATGCTGTGTTTATATTTTCGTTCAGTCTATATGACAGAAATCCGTCGCAGTGACCTATACTCCTTCACTGATTTGATCACACTGAACATACACTTATTCGATTTAGTGACCTTTATAACTGTGCTGTGTTGGTCTGGCTACGGGTTCAATTAGGAGTCTTCCAGGGTTGGGGTCAATTCCATTATCATTTAGTCAATTAAGGAAGTAAACTGATTGACTGAATTGAAATGGAATTGATCCCAGGTGGTGTCCCACCTCTTGTGAAGGCTGTTGTCTGTCTGTCTGTCTGTCTGTCTGTCTGTCTGTCTGTCTGTCTGTCTGTCTGTCTGTCTGTCTGTCTGTCTGTCTGTCTGTCTGTCTGTCTGTCTGTCTGTCTGTCTGTCTGTCTGTCTGTCTGTCTGTCACCCCCACCTCTTGAGCAGACTGGTGGAGGGGATGAGGCCGGCGCAGGCTGAGGCACTGGGAAGCTTCCTAGCCTGCCACCAGTGGATGTCTGTCTGGTCGACTATCTCCAGCAGGTCTCCTCTACTGAAGACCATGCCAGCGTCAGGACAGGGGATCGCTGGGTCCTGCAGGGGGCAGTAGTCTGCCATGGCCCGCACATACAGCTGAGGAGAGAGAAGAAGAAGCAGCAGCAGAAGAAGAAGAAGAAGAAGAAGAAGAATAAGAAGAAGAAGAAGAATAAGAAGAAGCAGAAGAAGAAGAAGCAGAAGAAGAAGCAGAAGAAGAAGAAGAAGAAGAAGAAGCAGAAGAAGCAGAAGAAGCAGAAGAAGAAGAAGAAGAAAAGCAAACAGAAGAAGCAAGCAGAATTAAGAAGAAACTAGAAGAAGAAGAAGCAGCAGAAGAAGAAGAAGCTATTGAAGAAGAAGAAGCAGCAGAAGAAGAAGAAGCAGAAGAAGCAGAAGAAGAAGAAGCAGAAGCAGAAGAAGCAGAAGCAGAAGAAGAAGCAGAAGAAGAAGCAGAAGAAGCAGCAGAAGAAGAAGAAGCAGAAGCAGAAGAAGCAGAAGAAGAAGAAGAAGAAGAAGAAGAAGCAGAAGAAGAAGAAGCAGAAGAAGCAGAAGCAGAAGAAGAAGAAGAAGCAGAAGAAGAAGTTGGAGCGGAGAGGAGGGACATGAGTAAACAAACAACATGCTATTAGGAAACTACCTGGACTATTGAGAGATTGTTATGGTGACCTCACCAAGGCTGGCTTTTGGGTCTTAGTTGATTGTGGTGTGTTTGGAATCACTTTGAACAAAATAGTGCCTTGAGATTGGACCTAGAGGGATGAGTTTAAAACAGAACAATAAAGAGACGAGAGAAGACGAGAGACAGAGAGAGAGGGAGAGAAGACAAGAGAGACATAGAGAGAGACATACAGTATATATATATATGGAGAGAGAGAGAGAGAGACAGAGAGAGAAGACTAGAGAGATACATAGAAAGAGAGAGTGAGGAGTGAGTGAGTGAGTGAGTGAGTGAGTGAGTGAGTGAGTGAGTGAGTGAGTGAGTGAGTGAGTGAGTGAGTGAGTGAGTGAGTGAGTGAGTGAGTGAGTGAGTGAGAGAGAGAGAGAGAGAGAGAGAAAGAGAAAGAGAGAGAGAAAGAGAGAGAAAGAGAGAGAGAAAGAGAGAGAGAGAGAAAGAGGAGGAGAATAACTGACCAGTATCTGTATGACCTGTTCTGGGTCCAGTCCTTCTACAGGGTTCCCATTCACCTCCACCAGCAGATCCCCTGGATGCAGAAGACCTGCACAAACACAGTAAGGAAACCTTGGATCCACAACTTGATCTTACAGACTCAGGCAGCCTTAAGTCGCTAAGAGGTTTTATAGAGATAATCATGACTGTACAAGTAAATTCTAGTCTCTCAAGTCAGGCAATTGTTTCTATATTAGCCACAAAAAAAGCACACAAGGCTAGGTGGAAGTCAAGGCTAGGTGGAAATCAAGGCTAGGTGGAAGTCAAGGCTAGGTGGAAGTCAAGGCTAGGTGGAAGTCAAGGCTAGGTGGAAGTCAAGGCTAGGTGGAAGTCATGGCTAGGTGGAAGTCAAGGCTAGGTGGAAGTCAAGGCTAGGTGGAAGTCAAGGCTAGGTGGAAGTCAAGGCTAGGTGGAAGTCAAGGCTAGGTGGAAGTCAAGGCTAGGTGGAAGTCAAGGCTAGGTGGAAGTCAAGGCTAGGTGGAAGTCAAGGCTTGGTGGAAGTCAAGGCTAGGTGGACGTAACGGTTAGATAAATGCACCAGGCAGAATTGTCACATTTGAGAAGAAAAGGTCAATAGTATGTGTGAATGAACCCAGTCAGACAGACTCACCACTGCGATCTGCAAGGCCTCCGTGTATCACCCGGGCTATGAATATCTCTCCTGTTTCCTCGTCCCTCTTTATTGTGGCTCCCTGGTGGGTACAAAATTTAAAAAAGTGATCACATGCATTTCTTTGACATAAAAAAGGCCCTAATTGAAGTGTTCTGTGTGAATGGAGACGAGACATGTTTCTGGTTCATGGGGAAAAGAGGAAAGCGATGACGATGGACACGATGAAGATGGACACGATGACGATGGACACGATGACGATCAACAAAACATGCCCCGTCAAGCTGATGGAGGTGGTGATGCAGGTAGGAGCTGATGTGATCAGGAGGAAATGAATGATATGAAACAGCAAGGAAAAGGAGGCAGATGGTGGTGATGATGATGATGATGGTGATGATGATGATGGTGATGATGATGATGGAAAGTTGAATCGAATTTTGAGAATGAAGAGATGCCAGAATGTGAGACAGAGTAAAACCAGTAACAAGGTAGAGACAAGATTAAAGGAGAGATAGTAAGTAAGGTTATACACTGCAATGACGGGATGTACCGCTGAACCTTTGACTGAGGTCACAGGAGGTCAACAGTCCAAATACAGGAGACAGAACCCTTGGGAATGATAACGCCGTCAACCGAGTTCAGGCTATTTACCTTTCACGGTTATGTTCGTTGTTGAAGACAGCAGAGCAGATGAAGGAGGAGAGGAGACCAGGATCCTGAGTGTTACTTCTTCTTCTTCTTACTGGAAAAGCATCCTGTGGTTTTCTGGTCCTCCTCTACTCCTGAACCTGAACCAGAGAACCCGTTGGAGAGATGGGCGTTACCAGGTCCCTGGAGAGGACCACTGATGGCCACCCTCCTCTTACCACTGCCCTTCTGACCCGAGACTGAGGAAGACTTCCTGGATATTGGAGGTGAGAGGTGACTATCCATATAGGCTACGATGGAGGATGAGGAGGAGGAAGAAGAGGAGGAAGAGGAGGTGAAAAAGTGGCTAGGGGGAGGAGATGGGAAGCGTTTGATTTGAGGGACGAAGAGGAGGTGGTGGAAGAGAGGGAGGTGAAGGGAAGAGTATGGGTCGAGGAGGAGGAGAGGGAGGTGAAGGGAAGAGTATGGGTTGATGAGGAGGAGGAGAGGGAGGTGAAGGGAAGAGCATGGGTTGAGGAGGAGGAGGTGGTCGAGGAGAGGGAGGTGAAGGGAAGAGTATGGGTCGAGGAGGAGGAGAGGGAGGTGAAGGGAAGAGTATGGGTTGATGAGGAGGAGGAGGAGAACGGAAGAGTATGGGTTGAGGAGGAGTAGGTGGTGGAGGAGAGGGAGGTGAACGGAAGAGTATGGGTTGAGGAGGAGGTGGTGGTGGAGGAGAGGGAGGTGAACGGAAGAGTATGGGTTGAGGAGGAGGAGATGGTGGAGGAGAGGGAGGTGAAGGGAAGAGTATGGGTCGAGGAGGAGGAGGTGGTGGAGGAGAGGGAGGTGAACGGAAGAGTATGGGTTGAGGAGGAGGAGGAGAGGGAGGTGAAGGGAAGAGTATGGGTTGATGAGGAGGAGGAGGAGAGGGAGGTGAAGGGAAGAGTATGGGTTGAGGAGGAGGAGGAGGAGAGGGAGGTGAAGGGAAGAGTATGGGTTGAGGAGGAGGAGGTGGTGGAGGAGAGGGAGGTGAACGGAAGAGTATGGGTTGAGGAGGAGGAGGTGGTGGAGGAGAGGGAGGTGAACGGAAGAGTATGGGTTGAGGAGGAGGAGGAGGAGGAGGAGAGGGAGGTGAACGGAAGGGTATGGGTTGAGGAGGAGGAAGAGAAGAGGGAGGTGAACGGAAGAGTATGGGTTGAGGAGGAGGAAGAGAAGAGGGAGGTGAACGGAAGAGTATGGGTCGAGGAGGAGGCGGCGGAGGTGTGTCGTGAGACTTGGATTCAATAACGAGTCCCTGCAGTTTATCGACCACCTCCACTAACAAGTTGAGAGCTAGAGCATTCTCATCCACGCTATCTGACATCAGCTGCGTGGCAGACACCATCTTCTGGCCCAGGTCACGGACATCAATACTGCTGTTCTCCATGCTGCTGGCTACGGCCTGGACCGTACTCCTCAGCTCGTCCAAGCTGGGCTGCTCAGTCATATCCAGAGAGTGGTCCCTGCTAGCTCCGTTCTGGGAGCCTAGCCAACTCCGACGCCTGGGCATGGGGCTAGAAGGAGCCGTCCGAGCCCGGGGGCCACCGCTACTACTACCAGGAGTTAGGATCTTACTGGGGTGGTCCCCCAAAGCGGAGTGATAGACAGGGGACTTAGTGATGGTCAGGCTGATGGTTGGGACGGGGCCTTTCCAGTGAGAGGGAGGGGAGGCATAGTCCCCCTTTCTTAGGTCGTAATTCCTGTTGTCTCCGTTCTGTTTGTCCTCAGGCGAGGTTTTATCTCCACAGGGGGACGAGGAAGACCGTCGTAGAGGTTAGAGGTCAGAGGAGAAGATGGAAGAGAAAGAAAGCAGAAACATTCATTAAGAAGAAGATCCAACCCAGCAGAAAGAAGTAACAGAAACAGTGAAGACGAATCACATGTATTTAAAAATACTTCCTGGAAAGGAAAGAAGAAGCACCACAATACACTAACACGTATTGTAGTTGCTTCCTGTGTCCCCTCTGTCCTCCTACCATCTGTGTGTACAGGGCTGTAGACAGAGGGAGCAGAGTGGTTCAAGCCTCTCTCCCAGAGGTCTCCTGTCTGGCGACACAGCTTGCAGCTGCCTATGGAGTCATAGCGAGGAAGGAGTCGCGACCCGATGGACTCGAAGCGAGGGAGGGGCCGGGACTGACCAGGGAGCAGGGGGGGCCAGCAGGTCAGCAGAGGTATAACTGTCCCTGTGCCCCCCCTGACGCGGCTAAATGCTCCCCTGACCACGCTCTCCTCCCGTGGACCAGTCTCTCGAGGGTGATGCGCCGCAGGCTGCCCCAACGACTACGGATAAACCCTCCGCTGGCACTACCTCGTCCACCGTTCTTATAAGTAGAGACAGAGTCTGGGGTTACATTAGGACTAGCACCCCGGTCAACAAGTTAACAGCCCCAGGGTTGAGACCGAAGTCTTTAGGGGAGCTACGAGAGAGAAGCAGCCACTACCCTTCATTACAGATTATAGCTTCTGTAATGTCCTCAGAGTGACTAACAGACCGTATTTATAGAGATGACTGTTTTGCATGTTCATGATACTCATGCCACAGAATATTCCCCTTGAGAATGTAACTTTAGCTACTTTGAGCCGTCATCAGTAACAGAGTTTATTGCCTTACCTCCCTTATCGTACGTCATTTACACACACTGTATATAGATTTTTCTACTGTATTATTGACTGTATGTTTGTTTATGTGTAACTCTGTGTTGTTGTTTCTGTCGTTGTTTCTGTTTGCTTTATCTTGGCCAGGTCGCAGTTGTAAATGAGAACTTGTTCTCAACTAGCCTACCTGGTTAAATAAAGGTGAAATAAATAACATAAAATAAAAAACAGTAGTGTAATGTGTGAGTGTAACAGCATTGTGAGGTGTAGAGTTCTAGTAGATATATGTACCAGAGGCTGTTTGTTCTTGACCAGACAGACGATCCTCATGGCCTCCTCGTCTTCCGGCAGGTCCTCAGGGAGCGGAGGGAGAACTGGCTCATAGTCCGTCTGGGCCACCATGTCATGGGCTGAGAGGAGGGCCTGGGAGAAGAAGAACACGGGCAGCCAGCAAGTACGCCAACTAGTCAGTCAGTCAGTCAGTTAGCCAGTCAATCAGTCAGTTATCCAGTCAGTCAGTCAGTCAGCAAGAGGAACACAGATCAACAGAGGGCAACCAGTCAGCATGCTAACGACAGTCAGTCAGTCAGTGAGTCAGTTAGCACGCTAGTGTTCGGTCAGCACGCAGTCAGTCAGTTATCCAGGTCAGTCAGTAGCATGCTAACGTCAGTGAGTCAGTTATCCAGTCAGTCAGTGAGCACGCAGTCAGTGTTCAGTTAGCCAGTCAGTCAGCACGCTCAGTTAGCATGCTAACGTTCGGGTTAGCATGCTAACGTTCGGGTTAGCACGCTAGTGTTAGCATGCTAACGTTCGGGTTAGCACGCTAGTGTTCGGGTTAGCGCTAGTGTTCTAGTGGTGGGAGAAGGCCACAAGTAGTCTAATCTGTTCTGACAGTAAAAGCCCAACGGTCTGAATAAGGTGAATGAAAGCTCCCACAGCTTACCTGTAGATGGGGGGACTTCAGTAGACTATAGAGCTGTCTGGCCTCTGGGGACGGAGCTGGTACTGCTCTGATGTTGGACAGGATCTGATAAACAGGCATACAAACAAAACAAGATCAATACCATTAGCTGTCATTCATGATGTTGTGGGCTGCACAGTTAGCCCAAGTCATCTAGTTCTCTGTCGGAGAGTGAGGGTACGTCCTAAATGCTACCCTACTCCCTTGTGCACCTCTTTAGACCCTTTAGGTCCTGGTAAAAATATAAGGAAAAGAGTGCCAATTCAGACACTCCCGAAGAGTCTAGTGCACTTTTTATTTTTACCTTTATTTAACTAGGCAAGTCAGTTAAGAACAAATTCTTATTTTCAATGACGGCCTAGGAACAGTGGGTTAACTGCCTGTTCAGGGGCAGAACGACAGACTTGTCAGCTCGGGATTTGATCTAGCAACCTTCCGGTTACAAGTCCAACGCTCTAACCACTAGGCTACCAAGGTACTGGCCTTGTAAGTGAGACCAGAGGCATAGGGCAGGTAGTGACTGGGTGGACTGAATTCGTGAGAGAGACCAGAGGCATAGGGCAGGTAGGGACTGGGTGGACTGAATTCGTGAGAGAGACCAGAGGCATAGGGCAGGTAGGGACTGGGTGGACTGACCTTGTGAGAGAGACCAGAGGCATAGGGCAGGTAGGGACTGGGTGGACTGACCTCGTGAGAGAGACCAGAGGCATTAGGGCAGGTAGGGACTGGGTGGACTGACCTCGTGAGAGAGACCAGAGGCATAGGGCAGGTAGGGACTGGGTGGACTGACCTCATGAGAGAGACCAGAGGCATAGGGCAGGTAGGGACTGGGTGGAAGCCTTCTGAACTTCTGCAGACACTCGTAGATCTGTAGAGAGAACAGACATACAGAGACAAACATACAGACAGGCACTGGGTATGACATTAAACAGGGCGTAGTGACTACTGTAGAAAACACCAAGATAACATTACAGAGGGCTAGCATAGCGACTACTGTAGAAAACACCAACATTACAGAGGGCTAGCATAGCGACTACTGTAGAAAACACCAAGATAACATTACAGAGGGCTAGCATAGTGACTACTGTAGAAAACACCAAGATAACATTACAGAGGGCTAGCGTAGCGACTACTGTAGAAAACACCAAGATAACATTAGAGGGCTAGCATAGTGACTACTGTAGAAAACACCAACATTACAGAGGGCTAGCATAGTGACTACTGTAGAAAACACCAACATTACAGAGGGCTAGCATAGTGACTACTGTAGAAAACACCAACATTACAGAGGGCTAGCATAGTGACTACTGTAGAAAACACCAACATTACAGAGGGCTAGCATAGTGACTACTGTAGAAAACACCAACATTACAGAGGGCTAGCATAGTGACTACTGTAGAAAACACCAACATTACAGAGGGCTAGCATAGTGACTACTGTAGAAAACACCAACATTACAGAGGGCTAGCATAGTGACTACTGTAGAAAACACCAATATAAAATTAAAGAGGGCTAGCATAGTGACTACTGTAGAAAACACCAACATTACAGAGGGCTAGCATAGCGACTACTGTAGAAAACACCAACATTACAGGGCTAGCATAGTGACTACTGTAGAAAACACCAACATTACAGAGGGCTAGCATAGTGACTACTGTAGAAAACACCAAGATAACATTACAGAGGGCTAGCATAGTGACTACTGTAGAAAACACCAACATTACAGAGGGCTAGCATAGTGACTACTGTAGAAAACACCAACATTAAAGAGGGCTAGCATAGTGACTACTGTAGAAAACACCAAGATAACATTACAGAGGGCTAGCATAGTGACTACTGTAGAAAACACCAACATTAGAGGGCTAGCATAGCGACTACTGTAGAAAACACCAACATTACAGAGGGCTAGCATAGCGACTACTGTAGAAAACACCAAGATAACATTACAGAGGGCTAGCATAGTGACTACTGTAGAAAACACCAAGATAACATTACAGAGGGCTAGCGTAGCGACTACTGTAGAAAACACCAAGATAACATTACAGAGGGCTAGCATAGCGACTACTGTAGAAAACACCAACATTACAGAGAGCTAGCATAGCGACTACTGTAGAAAACACCAACATTACAGAGGGCTAGCATAGTGACTACTGTAGAAAACACCAACATTACAGAGGGCTAGCATAGCGACTACTGTAGAAAACACCAATATAAAATTAAAGAGGGCTAGCATAGTGACTACTGTAGAAAACACCAACATTACAGAGGGCTAGCATAGTGACTACTGTAGAAAACACCAACATTACAGAGGGCTAGCATAGTGACTACTGTAGAAAACACCAACATTACAGAGGGCTAGCATAGTGACTACTGTAGAAAACACCAAGATAACATTACAGAGGGCTAGCATAGTGACTACTGTAGAAAACACCAACATTACAGAGGGCTAGCATAGTGACTACTGTAGAAAACACCAACATTACAGAGGGCTAGCATAGTGACTACTGTAGAAAACACCAACATTACAGAGGGCTAGCATAGTGACTACTGTAGAAAACACCAACATTACAGAGGGCTAGCATAGTGACTACTGTAGAAAACACCAACATTACAGAGGGCTAGCATAGTGACTACTGTAGAAAACACCAACATTACAGAGGGCTAGCATAGTGACTACTGTAGAAAACACCAACATTACAGAGGGCTAGCATAGTGACTACTGTAGAAAACACCAACATTACAGAGGGCTAGCATAGTGACTACTGTAGAAAACACCAACATTACAGAGGGCTAGCATAGTGACTACTGTAGAAAACACCAAGATAACATTACAGAGGGCTAGCATAGTGACTACTGTAGAAAACACCAACATTACAGAGGGCTAGCATAGTGACTACTGTAGAAAACACCAACATTAAAGAGGGCTAGCATAGTGACTACTGTAGAAAACACCAACATTACAGAGGGCTAGCATAGTGACTACTGTAGAAAACACCAACATTACAGAGGGCTAGCATAGTGACTACTGTAGAAAACACCAACATTAAAGAGGGCTAGCATAGTGACTACTGTAGAAAACACCAACATTACAGAGGGCTAGCATAGTGACTACTGTAGAAAACACCAACATTACAGAGGGCTAGCATAGTGACTACTGTAGAAAACACCAACATTACAGAGGGCTAGCATAGCGACTACTGTAGAAAACACCAATATAAAATTAAAGAGGGCTAGCATAGTGACTACTGTAGAAAACACCAACATTACAGAGGGCTAGCATAGTGACTACTGTAGAAAACACCAACATTACAGAGGGCTAGCATAGTGACTACTGTAGAAAACACCAAGATAACATTACAGAGGGCTAGCATAGTGACTACTGTAGAAAACACCAACATTACAGAGGGCTAGCATAGTGACTACTGTAGAAAACACCAACATTACAGAGGGCTAGCATAGTGACTACTGTAGAAAACACCAACATTACAGAGGGCTAGCATAGTGACTACTGTAGAAACACCAACATTACAGAGGGCTAGCATAGTGACTACTGTAGAAAACACCAATATAAAATTAAAGAGGGCTAGCATAGTGACTACTGTAGAAAACACCAACATTACAGAGGGCTAGCATAGTGACTACTGTAGAAAACACCAACATTACAGAGGGCTAGCGTAGCGACTACTGTAGAAAACACCAATATAAAATTAAAGAGGGCTAGCGTAGCGACTACTGTAGAAAACACCAACATTACAGAGGGCAAGCATAGCGACTACTGTAGAAAACACCAACATTACAGAGGGCTAGCATAGTGACTACTGTAGAAAACACCAACATTACAGAGGGCTAGCATAGTGACTACTGTAGAAAACACCAACATTACAGAGGGCTAGCATAGTGACTACTGTAGAAAACACCAACATTACAGAGGGCTAGCATAGTGACTACTGTAGAAAACACCAACATTACAGAGGGCTAGCATAGTGACTACTGTAGAAAACACCAATATAAAATTAAAGAGGGCTAGCATAGTGACTACTGTAGAAAACACCAACATTACAGAGGGCTAGCATAGTGACTACTGTAGAAAACACCAATATAAAATTAAAGAGGGCTAGCATAGCGACTACTGTAGAAAACACCAAGATAACATTAAAGAGGGCTAGCATAGCGACTACTGTAGAAAACACCAAGATAACATTAAAGAGGGCTAGCGTAGCGACTACTGTAGAAAACACCAAGATAACATTAAAGAGGGCTAGCATAGTGACTACTGTAGAAAACACCAAGATAACATTAAAGAGGGCTAGCATAGTGACTACTGTAGAAAACACCAATATAACATTAAAGAGGGCTAGCGTAGTGACTACTGTAGAAAACACCAATATAAAATTAAAGAGGGCTAGCGTAGTGACTACTGTAGAAAACACCAACATTACAGAGGGCTAGCATAGTGACTACTGTAGAAAACACCAATATAAAATTAAAGAGGGCTAGCGTAGCGACTAAGATAACAAGCATTAGATACATATAATTCATGTACCATGTCACTATCATGTATGTCTGTATGTATGGATTAAAAAGGTATTGATTAAAAGGTATTGATTAAAAAGGTATTGATTAAAAGGTATGGATTAAAATGTATGGATTAAAAGGTATTGATTAAAAGGTATGGATTAAAAGGTATGGATTAAAAAGGTATGGATTAAAAGGTATGATTAAAAAGGTATGGATTAAAAGGTATTGATTAAAAAGGTATGGATTATTAGGTACAATCAGCATGTATGGTTGATAAGAAGCAAACTAACACTTAAAGCTGTCATAATGGTAGTATTATATACAGGTAATACCAAGATGTATGGCCAAAATCTGGGTGATGTATGGTTAGGCTCATAAAGGGGTTGGATTAATGGTCAGATTTCAGACCCTGTATAAAAAAATTACAAATAAATATGACAGACTTTTAGCAGAGACGGTATAAAAAAAATAAAGATTTGAGACCTTGAGTAGGGACTGTAGCCAGGGGGCACTGAGAAGGCTGTAGAGGACTTCAGACCCACTGATGTCACTGTGGATAGCCAGCCTCACCTCCTCTGCCACACTGGACAGCATCTCTGTCAGACCTGGGGGGCAGGGGGAGATTGAGATAAAGACATACAGCAGAGACAGAGACAAGGACCTGGACAGAGACAGGCACATAGTTAACCAGAAGAAGAGTCAGGGACAGGGAACTGAACAGAGACAGGGATAGAGACACAGATAGGGATGAGAGACAAGGACAGGGAATGGAACAGGGACCTGAACAGAGACAGGGATAGAGACACAGACAGGCAGAAGAAGAGACAGAGACATGGACAGGAACAGAGACAGGGACAAGAACAAAGACAGTCACACGGACAGGGACAGTCAGAAGAAGAGACAGAGACAGAAACAGAAACCTAAACAGAGACAGTCAGAAGAAGAGACAGAGACAGACACCTAAACAGAGACAGTCAGAAGAAGAGACAGAGACAGACACCTAAACAGAGACAGGCAGAAGAAGAGACAGGGACAGACAGCTAAACAGAGACAGAGACAGGCAGAAGAAGAGACAGAGACAGACACCTAAACAGAGACAGGCAGAAGAAGAGACAGGGACAGTCAGAAGAAGAGACAAAGACAGGCAGGGATAAGGTCAGAGAAAGCGATAGGCAGAAGAAGAGACAAGGGCAGGAAGAGAGACAGGGAGAGGCAGGGATAGAGACAGGCAGAGACAGGGAGAGGCAGGGATAGAGACAGGCAGAGACAGGGACAGGCAGGGACAAGCAGAGACAGGGATAGAGACAGGCAGAGACAGGGACAGAGACAGGGAGAGACAGGGACCGGAACAGGAGCAGGGACAGGAACAGGAGCAGGGACAGGAAGAGAGACAGGGAGAGGCAGGGACAGAGACAGGCAGAGACAGGGACAGGAAGAGAGACAGGGACAGGCAGGGATAGAGACAGGCAGAGACAGGGACAGGCAGGGACAGGGAGAGGCAGGGATAGAGACAGGCAGAGACCGGGACACGCAGGGACAAGCAGAGACAGGGATAGAGACAGGCAGAGACAGGGACAGGCAGGGACAAGCAGAGACAGGGACCGGAACAGGAGCAGGGACAGGAACAGGAGCAGGGACAGGGACAAAGACAGGGACAGGCAGGAACAAGCAGAGACAGGGACCGGAACAGGAGCAGGGGCAGGGACAGGAAGCGGCAAAGGACACACAGAGACAGAGAGAGAGAGAAGCAGATACAATAGAGCACACAGAAGGGGTGGTGTAATCTAGTGAGGTAATGCTAGAGACATCTCTGACACAGGGAGACAGAGACAATAGAGATAAAGACACAAGGGAGACAGCGACCATAGAGATAAAGACACAGGGAGACAGCGACCATAGAGATACAGACACAGGGGAGACAGAGACAATAGAGATAGACACAGTGGAGACAGAGACGATAGAGATAAAGACACAGGGAGACAGAGACAATAGAGATAAAGACACAGGGGAGACAGAGACAATAGAGATAAAGACACAGGGGAGACAGAGACACTGGATTTAAAGACACAGGGGAGACAGAGACACTGGAGATAAAGACACAGGGGAGACAGAGACAATAGAGATAAAGACACAGGGGAGACAGAGACAATAGAGATAGCGAAAATAGATATGTAAAAAAATGTGGTGAGGTTTTAATGGGTGCAGGGTTAGTTGGTATAGTAGTGAGGTTTTAATGGGTGTAGGGTTAGTTGGTAGTGAGGTTTTAATGGGTGCTGGGTTATTTGCTATAGGTGGAAGGTTTTAATGGGTACAGGGTTAGTTTGTATCGTGGGGAGGTTTTAATGGGTACAGGGTTAGTTTGTATAGTAGTGAGGATTTAATGGGTGTAGGGTTAGTTGTTAGTGAGGTTTTAATGGGTGTAGGGTTAGTTGGTATAGTGGGGAGGTTTTAATGGTACAGGGTTAGTTGGTATAGTAGTGAGGTTTTAATGGGTGTTGGGTTAGTTGGTAGTGAGGTTTTAATGTGTGTAGGGTTAGTTGGTATAGTGGTGAGGTTTTAATGGGTGCTGGGTTATTTGCTATAGGTGGAAGGTTTTAATGGGTACAGGGTTAGTTTGTATCGTGGGGAGGTTTTAATGGGTACAGGGTTAGTTGGTATAGTAGTGAGGTTTTAATGGGTGTAGGTTTAGTTGGTAGTGAGGTTTTAATGGGTGTAGGGTTAGTTGATCTAGTGGTGAGGTTTTAATGGGTACAGGGTTAGTTGGTAGTGAGGTTTTAATGGGTGCAGGGTTAGTTGGTATAGTGGTGAGGTTATGATGGGTGCAGGGTTAGTTGGTATAGTGGTGAGGTTTTAATGGGTGTAGGGTTAGTTGGTATAGTAGTGAGGTTTTAATGGGTGTTGGGTTGGTTGGTAGTGAGGTTTTAATGTGTGTAGGGTTAGTTGGTATAGTGGTGAGGTTTTAATGGGTGCTCGGTTATTTGCTATAGGTGGAAGGTTTTAATGGGTACAGGGTTAGTTTGTATCGTGGGGAGGTTTTAACGGGTACAGGGTTAGTTTGTATAGTAGTGAGGTTTTAATGGGTGTAGGGTTAGTTGGTAGTGAGGTTTTAATGGGTGTAGGGTTAGTTGATCTAGTGGTGAGGTTTTAATGGGTACAGGGTTAGTTTGTATCGTGGGGAGGTTTTAATGGGTACAGGGTTGGTTTGTATAGTAGTGAGGTTTTAATGGGTGCAGGGTTAGTTGGTAGTGAGGTTTTAATGGGTGCAGGGTTAGTTGGTAGTGAGATTTTAATGGGTGCAGGGTTAGTTGGTAGTGAGGTTTTAATGGGTGCAGGGTTAGTTGGTAGTGAGGTTTTAACTGGTGCAGGGTTAGTTGGTAGTGAGATTTAATGTATGTGTATGGTTAGTTGGTATAGTGGTGAAGTTTTAATGGGTGTAGGGTTAGTTGGTAGTGAGGTTTTAAGGGGAAGTTCAGGATTTTACAACTGGATGTTAGATGGTTCCCCACCCTGAAAGTGGTCTCTGGGCCAGGAGAAACTGTACTCCATGGTTTGGTTTCCTTTAAACTGTCTTTACAAACAGCTAACTGTAGCCACCACTAGCTAACAAACAATGGAAGTGATAGGGTATTCATGCAATGAATGTTTTAACGCTAGAGACTCCCCATTCTCATAGAGGCCCTGGGGTGGTCCTGTCTCAGCCTCCATAGCTGGCCTCATGTTGGCTGTGTCACTAGACAGACACCTGGCTGTGTCACTAGACAGACGCCTGGCTGTGTCACTAGACAGACGCCTGGCTGGGTCACTAGACAGACGCCTGGCTGGGTCACTAGTCAGACACCTGGCTGGGTCACTAGACAGACACC
The DNA here is from genome assembly GCF_018296145.1 of Oncorhynchus tshawytscha. Classification (NCBI taxonomy): domain Eukaryota; kingdom Metazoa; phylum Chordata; class Actinopteri; order Salmoniformes; family Salmonidae; genus Oncorhynchus; species Oncorhynchus tshawytscha. The sequence continues at coordinate 51,984,836 of NC_056454.1, forward strand.
TGGCTGTGTCACTAGACAGACACCTGGCTGTGTCACTAGACAGACACCTGGCTGGGTCACTAGAGAGACACCTGGCTGGGTCACTTTAGAGACACCTGGCTGGGTCACTAGACAGACACCTGGCTGGGTCACTAGACAGACACCTGGCTGGGTCACTAGAGAGACACCTGGCTGGGGCATTGGAGAGACACCTGGCTGGGGCACTAGACAGACACCTGGCTGGGTCACTAGACAGACACCTGGCTGGGGCACTAGAGAGACACCTGGCTGGGGCACTAGACTAGAGACACCTGGCTGGGGCACTAGAGAGACACCTGGCTGGGGCACTAGAGAGACACCTGGCTGGGGGCACTAGAGAGACACCTGGCTGGGGGGGTCACTAGAGAGACACCTGGCTGGGTCACGAGTCAGACACCTGGCTGGGTCACTAGACAGACACCTGGCTGGGTCACTAGACAGACACCTGGCTGGGTCACTAGACAGACACCTGGCTGGGTCACTAGACAGACACCTGGCTGGGTCACTAGAGAGACACCTGGCTGGGTCACTAGAGAGACACCTGGCTGGGTCACTAGTCAAACACCTGGCTGGGTCATTAGTCAGACATCTGGCTGGGTCACTAGTCAGACACCTGGCTGGGTCACTAGACAGACACCTGGCTGGGTCACTAGTCAGACACCTGGCTGGGTCACTAGTCAGACACCTGGCTGGGTCACTAGTCAGACACCTGGCTGGGTCAGTAGTCAGACATCTGGCTGGGTCACTAGTCAGACACCTGGCTGGGTCACTAGACAGACACCTGGCTGGGTCACTAGTTAGACACCTGGCTGGGTCACTAGTCAGACACCTGGCTGGGTCACTAGTCAGACACCTGGCTGGGGCACTAGAGAGACAACTGGCTGGGGCACTAGAGACACCTGGCTGGGGCACACCTGGCTGGGTCACTAGACAGACACCTGGCTGGGTCACCTGGCTGGGGGCACTAGAGAGACACTTGGCTGGGTCACTAGACAGACACCTGGCTGGGTCACTAGACAGACACCTGGCTGGGTCACTAGACAGACACCTGGCTGGGTCACTAGACAGACACCTGGCTGGGTCACTAGACAGACACCTGGCTGGGTCACTAGAGAGGCACCTGGCTGGGTCACTAGTCAGACACCTGGCACTAGAGACACAAACTGGCTGGGTCATGGCTGGCTGGGTCACTAGTCAGACACCTGGCTGGGTCATTAGTCAGACACCTGGCTGGGTCATTAGTCAGACACCTGGCTGGGTCACTAGTCAGACACCTGGCTGGGTCACTAGTCAGAGACCACCTGGCTGGGTCACTAGAGAGGCTGGGGCACCTGGCTGGGTCACTAGAGAGACACCTGGCTGGGTCACTAGAGACACACCTGGCTAGGGTCACTAGAGACACACCTGGCTAGGGTCACTAGAGACACACCTGGCTAGGGTCACTAGAGAGACACACTGGCTAGGGTCACTAGAGACACCCTGGCTAGGGTCACTAGAGACACACCTGGCTAGGGTCACTAGACACCTGACTAGAGACACCTGGCTGGGTCACTAGAGAGACACCTGGCTGGGTCACTAGAGAGACACCTGGCTGGGTCACTAGAGAGACACCTGGCTGGGTCACTAGAGAGACACCTGGCTGGGTCACTAGAGAGACACCTGGCTGGGTCACTAGAGAGACACCTGGCTGGGTCACTAGTCAGACACCTGGCTGGGTCACTAGAGAGACACCTGGCTGGGTCACTAGTCAGACACCTGGCTGGGTCACTAGACAGACACCTGGCTGGGTCACTAGAGAGACACCTGGCTGGGTCACTAGAGAGACACCTGGCTGGGTCACTAGAGAGACACCTGGCTGGGTCACTAGTCAGACACCTGGCTGGGTCACTAGAGAGACACCTGGCTGGGTCACTAGACAGACACCTGGCTGGGTCACTAGAGAGACACCTGGCTGGGTCACTAGAGAGACACCTGGCTGGGTCACTAGAGAGACACCTGGCTGGGTCACTAGAGAGACACCTGGCTGGGTCACTAGAGAGAGACACACCTGGCTGGGTCACTAGTCAGACACCTGGCTGGGTCACTAGACAGACACCTGGCTGGGTCACTAGAGAGACACCTGGCTGGGTCACTAGAGAGACACCTGGCTGGGTCACTAGAGAGACACCTGGCTGGGTCACTAGTCAGACACCTGGCTGGGTCACTAGAGAGACACCTGGCTGGGTCACTAGTCAGACACCTGGCTGGGTCACTAGACAGACACCTGGCTGGGTCACTAGAGAGACACCTGGCTGGGTCACTAGAGAGACACCTGGCTGGGTCACTAGAGAGACACCTGGCTGGGTCACTAGAGAGACACCTGGCTGGGTCACTAGAGAGACACCTGGCTGGGTCACTAGAGACAGCGGTTAATAAACCACACACTGTACCCGGCAGATTAATGTATATTGCAGCTTAAAAAAATAACTTATGCCATGTATGAAGACGACTCCACGAGATAGATATGCACTAAACAATACGCTGTGCAAACATATTGATCTAGTCAACTGTCCGTGTGTTACAATAGAGGATGTAGCTAACGTTTACCAATACTCAGAATGTTGTTCCTGGAACCTCTTATCTTCACCCTCACTGATCACCACACATCTGGGTTGAACTAAACCCCCCACAAAAGCCACAGAAGAT
>NC_056454.1:51987638-52170138 GCF_018296145.1 Oncorhynchus tshawytscha
AGCATCCAGGGTTAGAGTTAGGAGCATCCAGGGTTAGGGTTAGGAGCATCCAGGGTTAGGTTAGATATCCAGGGTTAGGTTAGAGCAAATCTAGGTTAGAGTTAGGAGCATCCAGGGTTGGGGAGTTGGGAGCATCCAGGGTTAGAGTTAGGAGCATCCAGGGTTAGAGTTAGAGCATCCAGGGTTAGAGTTAGAATATCCAGGTTAGGGTTGTATAATCCAGGTTGTGTTGTATACTTAGGGTTAGAGTTAGGGAGTATCCAGGGTTAGGTTAGGAGCATCCAGGCTAGGAGCATCCAGGGTTGTGAGTTAGATATCCAGGGTTAGGAGCATCCAGGGTTGTTAGAGTCCAGGCTAGAGTCAGCATCCAGGGTTAGGAGCATCCAGGGTTAGAGTCAGGAGCATCCAGGGTTAGAGCCAGGAGCATGCAGGGTTAGAGTCAGGAGCATGCAGGGTTAGGGTTAGGAGCATCCAGGGTTAGAGTCAGGAGCATCCAGGGTTAGGGTTAGGGCATGCAGGGTTAGAGTTAGGAGCATGCAGGGTTAGGGTTAGGAGCATGCAGGGTTAGGGTTAGGAGCATCCAGGGTTAGAGTCAGGAGCATGCAGGGTTAGGGTTAGGAGCATGCAGGGTTAGGGATAGGAGCATGCAGGGTTAGGTTAGGAGCATCCAGGGTTAGGGTTAGGAGCATCCAGGGTTAGAGTCAGGAGCATGCAGGGTTAGAGTTAGGAGCATCCAGGGTTAGGTTAGGAGCATCCAGGTTAGGTTAGGAGCATCCAGGGTTAGAGTTAGGGAGCATCCAGGGTTAGAGTTAGGAGCATCCAGGGTTAGAGTTAGGAGCATCCAGGGTTAGGTTAGGAGCATCCAGGGTTAGGTTAGAGCATGCAGGGTTAGAGTTAGGAGTATCCAGGGTTAGGGTTAGGAGCATCCAGGGTTAGGAGCATCCAGGGTTAGAGTTAGGAGCATCCAGGGTTAGAGTTAGGAGCATCCAGGGTTAGAGTCAGGAGCATCCAGGGTTAGGGTTAGGAGCATCCAGGGTTAGGGTCAGGAGCATGCAGGGTTAGGAGCATCCAGGGTTAGAGTCAGGAGCATGCAGGGTTAGAGTTAGAGCATCCAGGGTTAGGAGCATCCAGGGTTAGGGTTAGGAGCATCCAGGGTTAGGTTAGGAGCATCCAGGGTTAGGGTTAGGAGCATGCAGGGTTAGGTTAGGAGCATCCAGGGTAGGGTTAGGAGCATCCAGGGTTAGAGTCAGGAGCATCCAGGGTTAGAGTTAGGAGCATCCAGGTTGTAGAGTTAGGAGCATCCAGGGTTAGAGTTAGAGCATCCAGGGTTAGAGTTAGGAGCATCCAGGGTTAGAGTTAGAGTATCCAGGGTTAGGGCTAGGAGCATCCAGGGTTAGAGCATCCAGGTTATCCAGGTTCCAGGGTTAGGAGCATCCAGGTTAGAGTTAGGAGCATCCAGGGTTAGAGTTAGGAGCATCCAGGGTTAGAGTCAGGAGCATCCAGGGTTAGAGTCAGGAGCATCCAGGGTTAGAATCAGAGCATCCAGGGTTAGGGTTAGGAGCATCCAGGGTTAGAGGTTCCAGGGTTAGGGTTAGGAGCATCCAGGGTTAGGGTTAGGAGCATCCAGGGTTAGGGTTAGGAGCATCCAGGGTTAGAGCTAGAGCATCCAGGGTTGTGGAGCATCCAGGGTTAGGGTTAGGAGCATCCAGGTTAGGTTAGGAGCATCCAGGGTTAGGGTTAGGTCATCCAGGGTTAGGGTTAGGAGCATCCAGGGTTAGAGTTAGGAGCATGCAGGGTTAGGAGCATCCAGGGTTAGAGTTAGGAGCATTTAGGGTTAGGAGCATGCAGGGTTAGGTTAGGAGCATGCAGGGTTAGGGTTAGGAGCATGCAGGGTTAGGGTTAGGAGCATCCAGGGTTAGAGTTAGGAGCATCCAGGGTTAGGGTTAGGGTCAGGAGCATCAGGGTTAGGGTTAGGAGCATCCAGGGTTAGAGTTAGGAGCATGCAGGGTTAGGGTCAGGAGCATCAGGGTTAGAGTTAGGAGCATCCAGGGTTAGAGTTAGGAGCATCCAGGGTTAGAGTCAGGAGCATCCAGGGTTAGGGTTAGGAGCATCCAGGGTTAGGTTAGGAGCATCCAGGGTTAGGTTAGGAGCATCCAGGGTTAGGGTTAGGAGCATCCAGGGTTAGAGTTAGGAGCATCCAGGGTTAGGGTTAGGAGCATCCAGGGTTAGGAGCATCCAGGGTTAGGGCCCAGGGGCATCCAGGGTTAGGAGGAGCATGCAGGGTTAGAGTAAGGAGCATGCAGGGTTAGAGTAGGAGCATCCAGGGTTAGAGTCAGGAGCATCCAGGGTTAGAGTCAGGAGCATCCAGGGTTAGAGTCTGGAGCATCCAGGGTTAGGTTAGGAGCATCCAGGGTTAGAGTTAGGAGCATCCAGGGTTAGAGTTAGGAGCATCCAGGGTTAGGAGCATCCAGGGTTAGGAGCATCCAGGGTTAGAGTTAGGAGCATCCAGGGTTAGGGTTAGGAGCATCCAGGGTTAGAGTTAGGAGCATCCAGGGTTAGAGTTAGGAGCATCCAGGTTAGGTCCAGGAGCATCCAGGGTTAGGGTTAGGAGCATCCAGGGTTAGGGTTAGGAGCATCCAGGGTTAGGGTTAGGAGCATCCAGGGTTAGAGTTAGGAGCATCCAGGGTTAGGTTAGGAGCATCCAGGGTTAGAGTTAGGAGCATCCAGGGTTAGTTAGGAGCATCCAGGGTTAGAGTTAGGAGCATCCAGGGTTAGGGGGAGCATCCAGGGTTAGGGTTGGGAGCATGCAGGGTTAGGGTTAGGAGCATCCAGGGTTAGGGTTAGGAGCATCCAGGGTTAGGGTTAGGAGCATCCAGGGTTAGGAGCATCCAGGGTTAGAGTTAGGAGCATCCAGGGTTAGAGTCAGGAGCATCCAGGGTTAGAGTTAGGAGCATCCAGGGTTAGAGTCAGGAGCATCCAGGGTTAGAGTCAGGAGCATCCAGGGTTAGAGTCAGGAGCATGCAGGGTTAGGGTTAGGAGCATCCAGGGTTAGAGTCAGGAGCATCCAGGGTTAGGTTAGGAGCATGCAGGGTTAGAGTTAGGAGCATGCAGGGTTAGGGTTAGGAGCATGCAGGGTTAGGTTAGGAGCATCCAGGGTTAGAGTTAGGAGCATGGGGTTAGGTTAGGAGCATGCAGGGTTAGGGTTAGGAGCATGCAGGGTTAGGGTTAGGAGCATCCAGGGTTAGGGTTAGGAGCATCCAGGGTTAGAGTCAGGAGCATGCAGGGTTAGAGTTAGGAGCATCCAGGGTTAGGTTAGGAGCATCCAGGGTTAGGGTTAGGAGCATCCAGGGTTAGGAGCATCCAGGGTTAGGGTTAGGGGCATCCAGGGTTAGGGTTAGGAGCATGCAGGGTTAGAGTAAGGAGCATGCAGGGTTAGAGTAAGGGAGCATCCAGGGTTAGAGTCAGGAGCATCCAGGGTTAGAGTTAGGAGCATCCAGGGTTAGAGTCTGGAGCATCCAGGGTTAGAGTTAGGAGCATCCAGGGTTAGAGTTAGGAGCATCCAGGGTTAGAGTTAGGAGCATCCAGGGTTAGGAGCATCCAGGGTTAGGAGCATCCAGGGTTAGAGTTAGGAGCATCCAGGGTTAGGGTTAGGAGCATCCAGGGTTAGAGTTAGGAGCATCCAGGGTTAGAGTTAGGAGCATCCAGGGTTAGAGTCAGGAGCATCCAGGGTTAGGTTTAGGAGCATCCAGGGTTAGGGTTAGGAGCATCCAGGGTTAGGTTAGGAGCATCCAGGGTTAGGGTTAGGAGCATCCAGGGTTAGGTTAGGAGCATCCAGGGTTAGGTTAGGAGCATCCAGGGTTAGAGTTAGGAGCATCCAGGGTTAGAGTTAGGAGCATCCAGGGTTAGAGTTAGGAGCATCCAGGGTTAGGGTTAGGAGCATCCAGGGTTAGGGTTAGGAGCATCCAGGGTTAGGGTTAGGAGCATCCAGGGTTAGGGTTAGGAGCATCCAGGGTTAGGAGCATCCAGGGTTAGAGTTAGGGTTAGCATCCAGGGTTAGGAGCATCCAGGGTTAGAGTTAGGAGCATCCAGGGTTAGGTTAGGAGCATCCAGGGTTAGAGTTTATCCAGGGTTAGCATCCAGGGTTAGAGTTAGGAGCATGCAGGGTTAGGGTTAGGAGCATCCAGGGTTAGAGTTAGGAGCATCCAGGGTTAGGGTTAGGAGCATCCAGGGTTAGGTTAGGAGCATCCAGGGTTAGGGTTAGGAGCATCCAGGGTTAGGGTTAGGAGCATCCAGGGTTAGAGTTAGGAGCATCAGGGTTAGGGTTAGAGCATCCAGGGTTAGGGTTAGGAGCATCCAGGGTTAGGGTTAGGAGCATCCAGGGTTAGGTTAGGAGCATCCAGGGTTAGAGTTAGGAGCATCCAGGGTTAGGTTAGGAGCATCCAGGGTTAGGTTAGGAGCATCCAGGGTTAGAGTTAGGAGCATCCAGGGTTAGGGTTAGGAGCATCCAGGGTTAGCATCCAGGGTTAGTAGTTAGAGCATCCAGGGTTAGGGTTAGGAGCATCCAGGGTTAGGGTTAGGAGCATCCAGGGTTAGAGTTAGGAGCATCCAGGGTTAGGGTTAGGAGCATCCAGGGTTAGGAGCATCCAGGGTTAGGTTAGGAGCATCCAGGGTTAGGAGCATCCAGGGTTAGTTAGAGCATCCAGGGTTAGAGTTAGGAGCATCCAGGGTTAGAGTTAGGAGCATCCAGGGTTAGAGTCAGGAGCATCCAGGGTTAGAGTCAGGAGCATGCAGGGTTAGAGTCAGGAGCATGCAGGGTTAGGGTTAGGAGCATCCAGGGTTAGAGTCAGGAGCATCCAGGGTTAGGGTTAGGAGCATGCAGGGTTAGAGTTAGGAGCATGCAGGGTTAGGGTTAGGAGCATGCAGGGTTAGGGTTAGGAGCATCCAGGGTTAGAGTCAGGAGCATGCAGGGTTAGGGTTAGGAGCATGCAGGGTTAGGGATAGGAGCATGCAGGGTTAGGGTTAGGAGCATCCAGGGTTAGGGTTAGGAGCATCCAGGGTTAGAGTCAGGAGCATGCAGGGTTAGAGTTAGGAGCATCCAGGGTTAGAGTTAGGAGCATCCAGGGTTAGGGTTAGGAGCATCCAGGGTTAGGAGCATCCAGGGTTAGGGTTAGGGGCATCCAGGGTTAGGGTTAGGAGCATGCAGGGTTAGAGTAAGGAGCATGCAGGGTTAGAGTAAGGAGCATCCAGGGTTAGAGTCAGGAGCATCCAGGGTTAGAGTCAGGAGCATCCAGGGTTAGAGTCTGGAGCATCCAGGGTTAGAGTTAGGAGCATCCAGGGTTAGAGTTAGGAGCATCCAGGGTTAGAGTTAGGAGCATCCAGGGTTAGGAGCATCCAGGGTTAGGAGCATCCAGGGTTAGAGTTAGGAGCATCCAGGGTTAGGGTTAGGAGCATCCAGGGTTAGAGTTAGGAGCATCCAGGGTTAGAGTTAGGAGCATCCAGGGTTAGAGTCAGGAGCATCCAGGGTTAGGTTTAGGAGCATCCAGGGTTAGGGTTAGGAGCATCCAGGGTTAGGGTTAGGAGCATCCAGGGTTAGGGTTAGGAGCATCCAGGGTTAGAGTTAGGAGCATCCAGGGTTAGAGTTAGGAGCATCCAGGGTTAGAGTTAGGAGCATCCAGGGTTAGAGTTAGGAGCATCCAGGGTTAGAGTTAGGAGCATCCAGGGTTAGGGTTAGGAGCATCCAGGGTTAGGGTTAGGAGCATGCAGGGTTAGAGTTAGGAGCATCCAGGGTTAGGGTTAGGAGCATCCAGGGTTAGGAGCATCCAGGGTTAGAGTTAGGAGCATCCAGGGTTAGGAGCATCCAGGGTTAGAGTTAGGAGCATCCAGGGTTAGAGTCAGGAGCATCCAGGGTTAGAGTTAGGAGCATCCAGGGTTAGAGTCAGGAGCATCCAGGGTTAGAGTCAGGAGCATGCAGGGTTAGAGTCAGGAGCATGCAGGGTTAGGGTTAGGAGCATCCAGGGTTAGAGTCAGGAGCATCCAGGGTTAGGGTTAGGAGCATGCAGGGTTAGAGTTAGGAGCATGCAGGGTTAGGGTTAGGAGCATGCAGGGTTAGGGTTAGGAGCATCCAGGGTTAGAGTCAGGAGCATGCAGGGTTAGGGTTAGGAGCATGCAGGGTTAGGGATAGGAGCATGCAGGGTTAGGGTTAGGAGCATCCAGGGTTAGGGTTAGGAGCATCCAGGGTTAGAGTCAGGAGCATGCAGGGTTAGAGTTAGGAGCATCCAGGGTTAGAGTTAGGAGCATCCAGGGTTAGGGTTAGGAGCATCCAGGGTTAGGAGCATCCAGGGTTAGGGTTAGGGGCATCCAGGGTTAGGGTTAGGAGCATGCAGGGTTAGAGTAAGGAGCATGCAGGGTTAGAGTAAGGAGCATCCAGGGTTAGAGTCAGGAGCATCCAGGGTTAGAGTCAGGAGCATCCAGGGTTAGAGTCTGGAGCATCCAGGGTTAGAGTTAGGAGCATCCAGGGTTAGAGTTAGGAGCATCCAGGGTTAGAGTTAGGAGCATCCAGGGTTAGAGCATCCAGGGTTAGGAGCATCCAGGGTTAGAGTTAGGAGCATCCAGGGTTAGGGTTAGGAGCATCCAGGGTTAGAGTTAGGAGCATCCAGGGTTAGAGTTAGGAGCATCCAGGGTTAGAGTCAGGAGCATCCAGGGTTAGGTTTAGGAGCATCCAGGGTTAGGGTTAGGAGCATCCAGGGTTAGGGTTAGGAGCATCCAGGGTTAGAGTTAGGAGCATCCAGGGTTAGAGTTAGGAGCATCCAGGGTTAGGGTTAGGAGCATCCAGGGTTAGAGTTAGGAGCATCCAGGGTTAGAGTTAGGAGCATCCAGGGCTAGAGTTAGGAGCATCCAGGGTTAGAGTTAGGAGCATCCAGGGTTAGAGTTAGGAGCATCCAGGGTTAGAGTTAGGAGCATCCAGGGTTAGAGTTAGGAGCATCCAGGGTTAGAGTTAGGAGCATCCAGGGTTAGAGTTAGGAGCATCCAGGGTTAGGGTTAGGAGCATCCAGGGTTAGGGTTAGGAGCATGCAGGGTTAGGGTTAGGAGCATGCAGGGTTAGGCAGGGTTAGGAGCATCCAGGGTTAGAGTTAGGAACATGCAGGGTTAGGGTTAGGAGCATGCAGGGTTAGGAGCATCCAGGGTTAGAGTTAGGAGCATCCAGGGTTAGAGTTAGGAGCATCCAGGGTTAGAGTCAGGAGCATCCAGGGTTAGGGTTAGGAGCATCCAGGGTTAGGGTTAGGAGCATGCAGGGTTAGGAGCATCCAGGGTTAGAGTCAGGAGCATGCAGGGTTAGAGTTAGGAGCATCCAGGGTTAGGAGCATCCAGGGTTAGGGTTAGGAGCATCCAGGGTTAGGGTTAGGAGCATCCAGGGTTAGGATTAGGAGCATGCAGGGTTAGGAGTTAGGAGCATCCAGGGTTAGGGTTAGGAGCATCCAGGGTTAGAGTCAGGAGCATCCAGGGTTAGGTTAGGAGCATCCAGGGTTAGAGTTAGGAGCATCCAGGGTTAGAGTTAGGAGCATCCAGGGTTAGAGTTAGGAGCATCCAGGGTTAGAGTTAGGAGCATCCAGGGTTAGGGTTAGGAGCATCCAGGGTTAGCATCCAGGGTTAGAGTTAGGAGCATCCAGGGTTAGGAGCATCCAGTTAGAGTTAGGAGCATCCAGGGTTAGAGTCAGGAGCATCCAGGGTTAGAGTTAGGAGCATCCAGGGTTAGAGTCAGGAGCATCCAGGGTTAGGTCAGGAGCATCCAGGGTTAGTTAGAGCATCCAGGGTTAGGGAGTTAGCATCCAGGGTTAGAATTAGGAGCATCCAGGGTTAGGGTTAGGAGCATCCAGGGTTAGAGTTAGGAGCATCCAGGGTTAGGGTTAGGAGCATCCAGGGTTAGGGTTAGGAGCATCCAGGGTTAGGGTTAGGAGCATCCAGGGTTAGGGTTAGGAGCATCCAGGGTTAGGTTAGGAGCATCCAGGGTTAGGGTTAGGAGCATCCAGGGTTAGGGTTAGGCAGGGTTAGGGTTAGGAGCATGCAGGGTTAGGTTAGGAGCATCCAGGGTTAGGTTAGGAGCATCAGGGTTAGGGTTAGGAGCATCCAGGGTTAGAGTTAGGAGCATCCAGGGTTAGAGTCAGGAGCATCCAGGGTTAGGGTTAGGAGCATCCAGGGTTAGGGTTAGGAGCATCCAGGGTTAGGTCAGGAGCATGCAGGGTTAGGGTCAGGAGCATCCAGGGTTAGAGTTAGGAGCATCCAGGGTTAGAGTTAGGAGCATCCAGGGTTAGAGTCAGGAGCATCCAGGGTTAGGGTTAGGAGCATCCAGGGTTAGGGTTAGGAGCATCCAGGGTTAGGGTTAGGAGCATCCAGGGTTAGGGTTAGGAGCATCCAGGGTTAGAGTTAGGAGCATCCAGGGTTAGAGTTAGGAGCATCCAGGGTTAGGGTTAGGAGCATCCAGGGTTAGGGTTAGGAGCATCCAGGGTTAGAGTCAGGAGCATGCAGGGTTAGAGTTAGGAGCATCCAGGGTTAGGTTAGGAGCATCCAGGGTTAGGGTTAGGAGCATCCAGGGTTAGGGCATCCAGGGTTAGGGTTAGCAGAGCATCCAGGGTTAGGGTTAGGAGCATCCAGGGTTAGAGTTAGGAGCATGCAGGGTTAGTTCCAGGGTTAGGAGCATCCAGGGTTAGGTTAGCATCCAGGGTTAGGGTTAGGAGCATCCAGGGTTAGAGTTAGGAGCATCCAGGGTTAGAGTTAGGAGCATCCAGGGTTAGAGTCAGGAGCATCCAGGGTTAGGAGGAGCATCCAGGGTTAGGGTTAGGAGCATCCAGGGTTAGGTTAGGAGCATCCAGGGTTAGGGTTAGGAGCATCCAGGGTTAGGTTAGGAGCATCCAGGGTTAGAGTTAGGAGCATCCAGGGTTAGAGTTAGGAGCATCCAGGGTTAGAGTTAGGAGCATCCAGGGTTAGAGTTAGGAGCATCCAGGGTTAGAGTTAGGAGCATCCAGGGTTAGGGTTAGAGCATCCAGGGTTAGAGTTAGGAGCATCCAGGGTTAGGGTTAGGAGCATCCAGGGTTAGGGTTAGTCAGGAGCATCCAGGGTTAGAGTTAGGAGCATCCAGGGTTAGGAGCATCCAGGGTTAGAGTTAGGAGCATCCAGGGTTAGAGTTAGGAGCATCCAGGGTTAGGTTAGGAGCATCCAGGGTTAGAGTTAGGAGCATCCAGGGTTAGGTTAGAGCATCCAGGGTTAGGAGCATCCAGGGTTAGGTTTAGGAGCATCCAGGGTTAGGTTAGGAGCATCCAGGGTTAGAGTTAGGAGGGTTAGGGTTAGGAGCATCCAGGGTTAGGGTTAGGAGCATCCAGGGTTAGGTTAGGAGCATCCAGGGTTAGGGTTAGGAGCATCCAGGGTTAGAGTCAGGAGCATGCAGGGTTAGAGTTAGGAGCATCCAGGGTTAGAGTTAGGAGCATCCAGGGTTAGGGTTAGGAGCATCCAGGGTTAGAGTTAGGCATCCAGGGTTAGAGTTAGGAGCATCCAGGGTTAGGAGTTAGGAGCATCCAGGGTTAGGGTTAGGAGCATCCAGGGTTAGGGTTAGGAGCATGCAGGGTTAGAGTTAGGAGCATCCAGGGTTAGGGTTAGGAGCATCCAGGGTTAGGAGCATCCAGGGTTAGAGTTAGGAGCATCCAGGGTTAGCATCCAGGGTTAGAGTTAGGAGCATCCAGGGTTAGAGTCAGGAGCATCCAGGGTTAGAGTTAGGAGCATCCAGGGTTAGAGTCAGGAGCATGCAGGGTTAGAGTCAGGAGCATGCAGGGTTAGAGTCAGGAGCATGCAGGGTTAGGGTTAGGAGCATCCAGGGTTAGAGTCAGGAGCATCCAGGGTTAGGTTAGGAGCATGCAGGGTTAGAGTTAGGAGCATGCAGGGTTAGGGTTAGGAGCATGCAGGGTTAGGGTTAGGAGCATCCAGGGTTAGAGTCAGGAGCATGCAGGGTTAGGGTTAGGAGCATGCAGGGTTAGGGATAGGAGCATGCAGGGTTAGGGTTAGGAGCATCCAGGGTTAGGGTTAGGAGCATCCAGGGTTAGAGTCAGGAGCATGCAGGGTTAGAGTTAGGAGCATCCAGGGTTAGAGTTAGGAGCATCCAGGGTTAGGGTTAGGAGCATCCAGGGTTAGGAGCATCCAGGGTTAGGGTTAGGGGCATCCAGGGTTAGGGTTAGGAGCATGCAGGGTTAGAGTAAGGAGCATGCAGGGTTAGAGTAAGGAGCATCCAGGGTTAGAGTCAGGAGCATCCAGGGTTAGAGTCAGGAGCATCCAGGGTTAGAGTCTGGAGCATCCAGGGTTAGAGTTAGGAGCATCCAGGGTTAGAGTTAGGAGCATCCAGGGTTAGAGTTAGGAGCATCCAGGGTTAGGAGCATCCAGGGTTTAGGAGCATCCAGGGTTAGAGTTAGGAGCATCCAGGGTTAGGGTTAGGAGCATCCAGGGTTAGAGTTAGGAGCATCCAGGGTTAGAGTTAGGAGCATCCAGGGTTAGAGTTAGGAGCATCCAGGGTTAGGTTTAGGAGCATCCAGGGTTAGGGTTAGGAGCATCCAGGGTTAGGGTTAGGAGCATCCAGGGTTAGGGTTAGGAGCATCCAGGGTTAGAGTTAGGAGCATCCAGGGTTAGAGTTAGGAGCATCCAGGGTTAGAGTTAGGAGCATCCAGGGTTAGAGTTAGGAGCATCCAGGGTTAGAGTTAGGAGCATCCAGGGTTAGGGTTAGGAGCATCCAGGGTTAGGGTTAGGAGCATGCAGGGTTAGAGTTAGGAGTATCCAGGGTTAGGGTTAGGAGCATCCAGGGTTAGGAGCATCCAGGGTTAGAGTTAGGAGCATCCAGGGTTAGGAGCATCCAGGGTTAGAGTTAGGAGCATCCAGGGTTAGAGTCAGGAGCATCCAGGGTTAGAGTTAGGAGCATCCAGGGTTAGAGTCAGGAGCATCCAGGGTTAGAGTCAGGAGCATGCAGGGTTAGAGTCAGGAGCATGCAGGGTTAGGGTTAGGAGCATCCAGGGTTAGAGTCAGGAGCATCCAGGGTTAGGGTTAGGAGCATGCAGGGTTAGAGTTAGGAGCATGCAGGGTTAGGGTTAGGAGCATGCAGGGTTAGGGTTAGGAGCATCCAGGGTTAGAGTCAGGAGCATGCAGGGTTAGGGTTAGGAGCATGCAGGGTTAGGGATAGGAGCATGCAGGGTTAGGGTTAGGAGCATCCAGGGTTAGGGTTAGGAGCATCCAGGGTTAGAGTCAGGAGCATGCAGGGTTAGAGTTAGGAGCATCCAGGGTTAGAGTTAGGAGCATCCAGGGTTAGGGTTAGGAGCATCCAGGGTTAGGAGCATCCAGGGTTAGGGTTAGGGGCATCCAGGGTTAGGGTTAGGAGCATGCAGGGTTAGAGTAAGGAGCATGCAGGGTTAGAGTAAGGAGCATCCAGGGTTAGAGTCAGGAGCATCCAGGGTTAGAGTCAGGAGCATCCAGGGTTAGAGTCTGGAGCATCCAGGGTTAGAGTTAGGAGCATCCAGGGTTAGAGTTAGGAGCATCCAGGGTTAGAGTTAGGAGCATCCAGGGTTAGGAGCATCCAGGGTTAGGAGCATCCAGGGTTAGAGTTAGGAGCATCCAGGGTTAGGGTTAGGAGCATCCAGGGTTAGAGTTAGGAGCATCCAGGGTTAGAGTTAGGAGCATCCAGGGTTAGAGTCAGGAGCATCCAGGGTTAGGTTTAGGAGCATCCAGGGTTAGGGTTAGGAGCATCCAGGGTTAGGGTTAGGAGCACCCAGGGTTAGAGTTAGGAGCATCCAGGGTTAGAGTTAGGAGCATCCAGGGTTAGGGTTAGGAGCATCCAGGGTTAGAGTTAGGAGCATCCAGGGTTAGAGTTAGGAGCATCCAGGGCTAGAGTTAGGAGCATCCAGGGTTAGAGTTAGGAGCATCCAGGGTTAGAGTTAGGAGCATCCAGGGTTAGAGTTAGGAGCATCCAGGGTTAGAGTTAGGAGCATCCAGGGTTAGAGTTAGGAGCATCCAGGGTTAGAGTTAGGAGCATCCAGGGTTAGGGTTAGGAGCATCCAGGGTTAGGGTTAGGAGCATGCAGGGTTAGGGTTAGGAGCATGCAGGGTTAGGGCATGCAGGGTTAGGAGCATCCAGGGTTAGAGTTAGGAACATGCAGGGTTAGGGTTAGGAGCATGCAGGGTTAGGAGCATCCAGGGTTAGAGTTAGGAGCATCCAGGGTTAGAGTTAGGAGCATCCAGGGTTAGAGTCAGGAGCATCCAGGGTTAGGGTTAGGAGCATCCAGGGTTAGGGTTAGGAGCATGCAGGGTTAGGAGCATCCAGGGTTAGAGTCAGGAGCATGCAGGGTTAGAGTTAGGAGCATCCAGGGTTAGGAGCATCCAGGGTTAGGGTTAGGAGCATCCAGGGTTAGGGTTAGGAGCATCCAGGGTTAGGATTAGGAGCATGCAGGGTTAGAGTTAGGAGCATCCAGGGGTAGGGTTAGGAGCATCCAGGGTTAGAGTCAGGAGCATCCAGGGTTAGAGTTAGGAGCATCCAGGGTTAGAGTTAGGAGCATCCAGGGTTAGAGTTAGGAGCATCCAGGGTTAGAGTTAGGAGCATCCAGGGTTAGAGTTAGGAGTATCCAGGGTTAGGGTTAGGAGCATCCAGGGTTAGGAGCATCCAGGGTTAGAGTTAGGAGCATCCAGGGTTAGGAGCATCCAGGGTTAGAGTTAGGAGCATCCAGGGTTAGAGTCAGGAGCATCCAGGGTTAGAGTCAGGAGCATCCAGGGTTAGAGTCAGGAGCATCCAGGGTTAGAATCAGGAGCATCCAGGGTTAGGGTTAGGAGCATCCAGGGTTAGAGTTAGGAGCATCCAGGGTTAGGGTTAGGAGCATCCAGGGTTAGGGTTAGGAGCATCCAGGGTTAGGGTTAGGAGCATCCAGGGTTAGAGTTAGGAGCATCCAGGGTTAGGGTTAGGAGCATCCAGGGTTAGGGTTAGGAGCATCCAGGGTTAGGGTTAGGAGCATCCAGGGTTAGGGTTAGGAGCATCCAGGGTTAGGTTAGGAGCATGCAGGGTTAGGGTTAGGAGCATCCAGGGTTAGAGTTAGGAGCATCCAGGGTTAGAGTTAGGAGCATCCAGGGTTAGAGTTAGGAGCATCCAGGGTTAGGGTTAGGAGCATCCAGGGTTAGGTTAGGAGCATCCAGGGTTAGGTTAGGAGCATGCAGGGTTAGGGTTAGCATCCAGGGTTAGAGTTAGGAGCATCCAGGGTTAGAGTTAGGAGCATCCAGGGTTAGGTCAGGAGCATCCAGGGTTAGGGTTAGGAGCATCCAGGGTTAGAGTTAGGAGCATCCAGGGTTAGGGTTAGGAGCATCCAGGGTTAGGTTAGGAGCATCCAGGGTTAGAGTTAGGAGCATCCAGGGTTAGGAGTTAGGAGCATCCAGGGTTAGGGTTAGCAGGGTTAGGAGCATCCAGGGTTAGGGTTAGGAGCATCCAGGGTTAGGTCAGGAGCATCCAGGGTTAGGGAGTTAGGAGCATCCAGGGTTAGAGTTAGGAGCATCCAGGGTTAGGTTAGGAGCATCCAGGGTTAGGAGCATCCAGGGTTAGGGTTAGGGGCATCCAGGGTTAGGGTTAGGAGCATCCAGGGTTAGAGTTAGGAGCATGCAGGGTTAGAGTTAGGAGCATCCAGGGTTAGAGTCCAGGGTTAGAGTCAGGAGCATCCAGGGTTAGAGTCAGGAGCATCCAGGGTTAGAGTCTGGAGCATCCAGGGTTAGAGTTAGGAGCATCCAGGGTTAGAGTTAGGAGCATCCAGGGTTAGAGTTAGGAGCATCCAGGGTTAGGAGCATCCAGGGTTAGGAGCATCCAGGGTTAGAGTTAGGAGCATCCAGGGTTAGGGTTAGGAGCATCCAGGGTTAGAGTTAGGAGCATCCAGGGTTAGAGTTAGGAGCATCCAGGGTTAGAGTTAGGAGCATCCAGGGTTAGGTTTAGGAGCATCCAGGGTTAGGGTTAGGAGCATCCAGGGTTAGGGTTAGGAGCATCCCAGGGTTAGAGTTAGGAGCATCCAGGGTTAGAGTTAGGAGCATCCAGGGTTAGGGTTAGGAGCATCCAGGGTTAGAGTTAGGAGCATCCAGGGTTAGAGTTAGGAGCATCCAGGGTTAGAGTTAGGAGCATCCAGGGTTAGGTTAGGAGCATCCAGGGTTAGAGTTAGGAGCATCCAGGGTTAGAGTTAGGAGCATCCAGGGTTAGGTTAGGAGCATCCAGGGTTAGAGTTAGGAGCATCCAGGGTTAGGTTAGGAGCATCCAGGGTTAGGGGTTAGGGTTAGGAGCATGCAGGGTTAGGTTAGGAGCATGCAGGGTTAGAGTTAGGAGCATCCAGGGTTAGAGTTAGGAGCATGCAGGGTTAGGGTTAGAGCATCAGGAGCATCCAGGGTTAGAGTTAGGAGCATCCAGGGTTAGGGTTAGGAGCATCCAGGGTTAGGGTTAGGAGCATGCAGGGTTAGGAGCATCCAGGGTTAGAGTCAGGAGCATGCAGGGTTAGAGTTAGGAGCATCCAGGGTTAGGAGCATCCAGGGTTAGGAGCATCCAGGGTTAGGGTTAGGAGCATCCAGGGTTAGGGATTAGGAGCATGCAGGGTTAGAGTTAGGAGCATCCAGGGTTAGGGTTAGGAGCATCCAGGGTTAGAGTCAGGAGCATCCAGGGTTAGAGTTAGGAGCATCCAGGGTTAGAGTTAGGAGCATCCAGGGTTAGAGTTAGGAGCATCCAGGGTTAGAGTTAGGAGCATCCAGGGTTAGAGTTAGGAGCATCCAGGGTTAGGGTTAGGAGCATCCAGGGTTAGGAGCATCCAGGGTTAGAGTTAGGAGCATCCAGGGTTAGGAGCATCCAGGGTTAGAGTTAGGAGCATCCAGGGTTAGAGTCAGGAGCATCCAGGGTTAGAGTCAGGAGCATCCAGGGTTAGAGTCAGGAGCATCCAGGGTTAGAGTTAGGAGCATCCAGGGTTAGGGTTAGGAGCATCCAGGGTTAGAGTTAGGAGCATCCAGGGTTAGGGTTAGGAGCATCCAGGGTTAGGGTTAGGAGCATCCAGGGTTAGGGTTAGGAGCATCCAGGGTTAGGGTTAGGAGCATCCAGGGTTAGGGTTAGGAGCATCCAGGGTTAGGGTTAGGAGCATCCAGGGTTAGGGTTAGGAGCATCCAGGGTTAGGGTTAGGAGCATGCAGGGTTAGGAGCATCCAGGGTTAGAGTTAGGAGCATCAGGGTTAGGAGCATCCAGGGTTAGGGTTAGGAGCATCCAGGGTTAGGGTTAGGAGCATGCAGGGTTAGGTTAGGAGCATCAGGGTTAGGGTTAGGAGCATCCAGGGTTAGGGTTAGGAGCATCCAGGGTTAGAGTTAGGAGCATCCAGGGTTAGAGTCAGGAGCATCCAGGGTTAGGGTTAGGAGCATCCAGGGTTAGGGTTAGGAGCATCCAGGGTTAGAGTCAGGAGCATGCAGGGTTAGGGTTAGGAGCATCCAGGGTTAGGTTAGGAGCATCCAGGGTTAGGTTAGGAGCATCCAGGGTTAGGGTTAGGAGCATCCAGGGTTAGGGTTAGGAGCATCCAGGGTTAGAGTTAGGAGCATGCAGGGTTAGAGTTAGGAGCATCCAGGGTTAGGGTTAGGAGCATCCAGGGTTAGGGTTAGGAGCATCCAGGGTTAGAGTCAGGAGCATCCAGGGTTAGGTTAGGAGCATCCAGGGTTAGAGTTAGGAGCATCCAGGGTTAGGAGCATCCAGGGTTAGCATCCAGGTTAGGGTTAGGAGCATGCAGGGTTAGAGTTAGGAGCATGCAGGGTTAGAGTAAGGAGCATCCAGGGTTAGAGTCAGGAGCATCCAGGGTTAGAGTCAGGAGCATCCAGGGTTAGAGTCTGGAGCATCCAGGGTTAGAGTTAGGAGCATCCAGGGTTAGGGTTAGGAGCATCCAGGGTTAGGAGCATCCAGGAGCATCCAGGGTTAGGAGCATCCAGGGTTAGGTTAGGAGCATCCAGGGTTAGAGTTAGGAGCATCCAGGGTTAGAGTTAGGAGCATCCAGGGTTAGGTTAGGAGCATCCAGGGTTAGGGTTAGGAGCATCCAGGGTTAGAGTTCCAGGGTTAGAGTTAGGAGCATCCAGGGTTAGAGTTAGGAGCATCCAGGGTTAGGTTAGGAGCATCCAGGGTTAGGGTTAGGAGCATCCAGGGTTAGGGTTAGGAGCATCCAGGGTTAGAGTTAGGAGCATCCAGGGTTAGAGTTAGGAGCATCCAGGGTTAGAGTTAGGAGCATCCAGGGTTAGAGTTAGGAGCATCCAGGGTTAGAGTTAGGAGCATCCAGGGTTAGAGTTAGGAGCATCCAGGGTTAGGGTTAGGAGCATCCAGGGTTAGAGTTAGGAGCATCCAGGGTTAGAGTTAGGAGCATCCAGGGTTAGAGTTAGGAGCATCCAGGGTTAGGGTTAGGAGCATCCAGGGTTAGGGTTAGGAGCATCCAGGGTTAGAGTTAGGAGCATCCAGGGTTAGAGTTAGGAGCATCCAGGGTTAGGAGCATCCAGGGTTAGGAGCATCCAGGGTTAGAGTTAGGAGCATCCAGGGTTAGAGTTAGGAGCATCCAGGGTTAGAGTTAGGAGCATCCAGGGTTAGAGTTAGGAGCATCCAGGGTTAGGGTTAGGAGCATCCAGGGTTAGGAGCATCCAGGGTTAGGGTTAGGAGCATCCAGGGTTAGGGTTAGGAGCATCCAGGGTTAGGGTTAGGATCCAGGGTTAGAGTTAGGAGCATCCAGGGTTAGAGTTAGGAGCATCCAGGGTTAGAGTCAGGAGCATCCAGGGTTAGAGTTAGGAGCATCCAGGGTTAGAGTCAGGAGCATCCAGGGTTAGAGTCAGGAGCATCCAGGGTTAGGGTTAGGAGCATCCAGGGTTAGAGTTAGGAGCATCCAGGGTTAGGGTTAGGAGCATCCAGGTTAGGAGCATCCAGGGTTAGGGTTAGGAGCATCCAGGGTTAGAGTTAGGAGCATCCAGGGTTAGAGTTAGGAGCATCCAGGGTTAGGGTTAGGAGCATCCAGGGTTAGGGTTAGGAGCATCCAGGGTTAGGGTTAGGAGGAGCATCCAGGGTTAGAGTTAGGAGCATGCAGGGTTAGGGTTAGGAGCATCCAGGGTTAGAGTTAGGAGCATCCAGGGTTAGGGTTAGGAGCATCCAGGGTTAGAGTTAGGAGCATCCAGGGTTAGAGTTAGGAGCATCCAGGGTTAGAGTTAGGAGCATCCAGGGTTAGAGTTAGGAGCATCCAGGGTTAGAGTTAGGAGCATCCAGGGTTAGAGTTAGGAGCATCCAGGGTTAGAGTTAGGAGCATCCAGGGTTAGGGTTAGGAGCATCCAGGGTTAGGGTTAGGAGCATCCAGGGTTAGGGTTAGGAGCATGCAGGGTTAGGGTTAGGAGCATCCAGGGTTAGAGTTAGGAGCATTAGGAGCATCCAGGGTTAGAGTTAGGAGCATCCAGGGTTAGGGTTAGGAGCATCCAGGGTTAGGGTTAGGAGCATCCAGGGTTAGGGTTAGGAGCATCCAGGGTTAGGTTAGGAGCATCCAGGGTTAGAGTTAGGAGCATCCAGGGTTAGAGTTAGGAGCATCCAGGGTTAGAGTTAGGAGCATCCAGGGTTAGAGTTAGGAGCATCCAGGGTTAGGTTAGCATCCAGGGTTAGAGTTAGGAGCATCCAGGGTTAGAGTTAGGAGCATCCAGGGTTAGAGTTAGGAGCATCCAGGGTTAGAGTTAGGAGCATCCAGGGTTAGAGTTAGGAGCATCCAGGGTTAGGTTAGGAGCATCCAGGGTTAGGGTTAGGAGCATCCAGGGTTAGGGTTAGGAGCATCCAGGGTTAGAGTTAGGAGCATCCAGGGTTAGGGTTAGGAGCATCCAGGGTTAGGAGCATCCAGGGTTAGAGTTAGGAGCATCCAGGGTTAGGGTTAGGAGCATCCAGGGTTAGAGTCAGGAGCATCCAGGGTTAGAGTTAGGAGCATCCAGGGTTAGAGTTAGGAGCATCCAGGGTTAGAGTTAGGAGCATCCAGGGTTAGGGTTAGGAGCATCCAGGGTTAGGGTTAGGAGCATCCAGGGTTAGGGTTAGGAGCATCCAGGGTTAGGGTTTAGGAGCATCCAGGGTTAGAGTTAGGAGCATCCAGGGTTAGGTTAGGAGCATCCAGGGTTAGGGTTAGGAGCATCCAGGGTTAGGGTTAGGAGCATGCAGGGTTAGGAGCATCCAGGGTTAGAGTTAGGAGCATGCAGGGTTAGGAGCATCCAGGGTTAGAGTTAGGAGCATGCAGGGTTAGGGTTGGGAGCATGCAGGGTTAGGTTAGGAGCATGCAGGGTTAGGGTTAGGAGCATGCAGGGTTAGGGTTAGGAGCATCCAGGGTTAGAGTTAGGAGCATCCAGGGTTAGAGTCAGGAGCATCCAGGGTTAGGGTTAGGAGCATCCAGGGTTAGGGTTAGGAGCATCCAGGGTTAGAGTCAGGAGCATGCAGGGTTAGGGTCAGGAGCATCCAGGGTTAGAGTTAGGAGCATCCAGGGTTAGGGTTAGGAGCATCCAGGGTTAGAGTCAGGAGCATCCAGGGTTAGGGTTAGGAGCATCCAGGGTTAGGAGCATCCAGGGTTAGGGTTAGGAGCATCCAGGGTTAGGGTTAGGAGCATCCAGGGTTAGAGTTAGGAGCATGCAGGGTTAGGAGGAGCATGCAGGGTTAGGAGCATGCAGGGTTAGGAGCATCCAGGGTTAGGGTTAGGAGCATCCAGGGTTAGAGTTAGGAACATCCAGGGTTAGAGTTAGGAGCATCCAGGGTTAGAGTTAGGAGCATCCAGGGTTAGGGTTAGGAGCATCCAGGGTTAGGAGCATCCAGGGTTAGGGTTAGGGCATCCAGGGTTAGGGTTAGGAGCATGCAGGGTTAGAGTTAGGAGCATGCAGGGTTAGAGTAAGGAGCATCCAGGGTTAGAGTCAGGAGCATCCAGGGTTAGAGTCAGGAGCATCCAGGGTTAGAGTCAGGAGCATCCAGGGTTAGAGTTAGGAGCATCCAGGGTTAGAGTTAGGAGCATCCAGGGTTAGAGTTAGGAGCATCCAGGGTTAGGAGCATCCAGGGTTAGGAGTTCCAGGGTTAGGAGCATCCAGGGTTAGAGTTAGGAGCATCCAGGGTTAGAGTTAGGAGCATCCAGGGTTAGGTTAGGAGCATCCAGGGTTAGAGTTAGGAGCATCCAGGGTTAGAGTTAGGAGCATCCAGGGTTAGGAGGAGCATCCAGGGTTAGGTTAGGAGCATCCAGGGTTAGGGGTTAGGAGCATCCAGGGTTAGGGTTAGGAGCATCCAGGGTTAGGTTAGGAGCATCCAGGGTTAGAGTTAGGAGCATCCAGGGTTAGGGTTAGGAGCATCCAGGGTTAGGGTTAGGAGCATCCAGGGTTAGGTTAGGAGCATCCAGGGTTAGGGTTAGGAGCATCCAGGGTTAGGGTTAGGAGCATCCAGGGTTAGAGTTAGGAGCATGCAGGGTTAGGAGCATCCAGGGTTAGAGTTAGGAGCATGCAGGGTTAGGGTTAGGAGCATGCAGGGTTAGAGTTAGGAGCATGCAGGGTTAGGGTTAGGAGCATGCAGGGTTAGGGTTAGGAGCATCCAGGGTTAGAGTTAGGAGCATCCAGGGTTAGGGAGCATCCAGGGTTAGGGTCAGGAGCATCCAGGGTTAGGGTTAGGAGCATCCAGGGTTAGGTCAGCATGCAGGGTTAGGGTCAGGAGCATCCAGGGTTAGAGTTAGGAGCATCCAGGGTTAGAGTTAGGAGCATCCAGGGTTAGAGTCAGGAGCATCCAGGGTTAGGGTTAGGAGCATCCAGGGTTAGGAGCATCCAGGGTTAGGGTTAGGAGCATCCAGGGTTAGGGTTAGGAGCATCCAGGGTTAGAGTTAGGAGCATGCAGGGTTAGAGTTAGGAGCATGCAGGGTTAGGTTAGCATCCAGGGTTAGGAGCATCCAGGGTTAGAGTTAGGAGCATCCAGGGTTAGAGTTAGAGCATCCAGGGTTAGAGTTAGGAGCATCCAGGGTTAGAGTTAGGAGCATCCAGGGTTAGGAGCATCCAGGGTTAGGGTTAGGAGCATCCAGGGTTAGGGTTAGGAGCATGCAGGGTTAGTTAGAGCATTAGGGAGCATCCAGGGTTAGAGTTAGGAGCATCCAGGGTTAGAGTTAGGAGCATCCAGGGTTAGAGTTAGGAGCATCCAGGGTTAGAGTTAGGAGCATCCAGGGTTAGAGTTAGGAGCATCCAGGGTTAGGAGTCCAGGAGCATCCAGGGTTAGGTTAGGAGCATCCAGGTTAGGGTTAGGAGCATCCAGGGTTAGAGTTAGGAGCATCCAGGGTTAGAGTTAGGAGCATCCAGGGTTAGGGTTAGGAGCATCCAGGGTTAGGGTTAGGAGCATCCAGGGTTAGAGTTAGGAGCATCCAGGGTTAGAGTTAGGAGCATCCAGGGTTAGAGTTAGGAGCATCCAGGGTTAGATCCAGGGTTAGGAGCATCCAGGGTTAGAGTTAGGAGCATCCAGGGTTAGAGTTAGGAGCATCCAGGGTTAGAGTTAGGAGCATCCAGGGTTAGAGTTAGGAGCATCCAGGGTTAGGGTTAGGAGCATCCAGGGTTAGAGTTAGGAGCATCCAGGGTTAGAGTTAGGAGCATCCAGGGTTAGAGTTAGGAGCATCCAGGGTTAGAGTTAGGAGCATCCAGGGTTAGAGTTAGGAGCATCCAGGGTTAGAGTTAGGAGCATCCAGGGTTAGGTTAGGAGCATCCAGGGTTAGGGTTAGGAGCATCCAGGGTTAGAGTTAGGAGCATCCAGGGTTAGAGTTAGGAGCATCCAGGGTTAGAGTTAGGAGCATCCAGGGTTAGAGTTAGGAGCATCCAGGGTTAGAGTTAGGAGCATCCAGGGTTAGAGTTAGGAGCATCCAGGGTTAGGTTAGGAGCATCCAGGGTTAGGGTTAGGAGCATCCAGGGTTAGCATCCAGGGTTAGGGTTAGGAGCATCCAGGGTTAGGGTTAGGAGCATCCAGGGTTAGGAGCATCCAGGGTTAGAGTTAGGAGCATCCAGGGTTAGGGTCAGGGTTAGAGCATCCAGGGTTAGAGTTAGGAGCATCCAGGGTTAGAGTTAGGGCATCCAGGGTTAGAGTTAGGAGCATCCAGGGTTAGAGTTAGGAGCATCCAGGGTTAGGGTTAGGAGCATCCAGGGTTAGGTTAGGAGCATCCAGGGTTAGGGTTAGGAGCATCCAGGTTAGGGTTAGGAGCATCCAGGGTTAGGGTTAGGAGCATCCAGGGTTAGAGTTAGGAGCATCCAGGGTTAGGTTAGGAGCATCCAGGGTTAGGGTTAGGAGCATCCAGGGTTAGGGTTAGGAGCATCCAGGGTTAGAGTTTAGGAGCATCCAGGGTTAGAGTTAGGAGCATCAGGGTTAGGGTTAGGAGCATGCAGGGTTAGAGTTAGGAGCATGCAGGGTTAGGTTAGGAGCATCCAGGGTTAGAGTTAGGAGCATCCAGGGTTAGAGTTAGGAGCATCCAGGGTTAGAGGGTTAGGAGCATCCAGGGTTAGAGTTAGGAGCATCCAGGGTTAGAGTTAGGAGCATCCAGGGTTAGAGTTAGGAGCATCCAGGGTTAGGGTTAGGAGCATCCAGGGTTAGGGTTAGGAGCATCCAGGGTTAGGGTTAGGGGTTAGGAGCATCCAGGGTTAGAGTTAGGAGCATTAGGAGCATCCAGGGTTAGAGTTAGGAGCATGCAGGGTTAGGGTTAGGAGCATGCAGGGTTAGGTTAGGAGCATGCAGGGTTAGGGTTAGGAGCATGCAGGGTTAGGGAGCATCCAGGGTTAGAGTTAGGAGCATCCAGGGTTAGAGTTAGGAGCATCCAGGGTTAGAGTTAGGAGCATCCAGGGTTAGAGTTAGGAGCATCCAGGGTTAGGTTAGGAGCATCCAGGGTTAGAGTTAGGAGCATCCAGGGTTAGAGTTAGGAGCATCCAGGGTTAGAGTTAGGAGCATCCAGGGTTAGAGTTAGGAGCATCCAGGGTTAGGTTAGGAGCATCCAGGGTTAGGGTTAGGAGCATCCAGGGTTAGGGGTTAGGAGCATCCAGGGTTAGGGTTAGGAGCATCCAGGGTTAGAGTTAGGAGCATCCAGGGTTAGGGTTAGGAGCATCCAGGGTTAGGAGCATCCAGGGTTAGAGTTAGGAGCATCCAGGGTTAGGAGCATCCAGGGTTAGAGTTAGGAGCATCCAGGGTTAGAGTTAGGAGCATCCAGGGTTAGAGTTAGGAGCATCCAGGGTTAGAGTCAGGAGCATCCAGGGTTAGGGGTTAGGGTTAGGAGCATCCAGGGTTAGAGTTAGGAGCATCCAGGGTTAGGGTTAGGAGCATCCAGGGTTAGGGTTTAGGGTTAGGAGCATCCAGGGTTAGAGTTAGGAGCATCCAGGGTTAGAGTTAGGAGCATCCAGGGTTAGGGTTAGGAGCATCCAGGGTTAGGGTTAGGAGCATGCAGGGTTAGGAGCATCCAGGGTTAGGTTAGGAGCATCCAGGGTTAGAGTTAGGAGCATCCAGGGTTAGGGTTAGGGAGCATGCAGGGTTAGAGTTAGGAGCATGCAGGGTTAGGGTTAGGAGCATGCAGGGTTAGGGTTAGGAGCATCCAGGGTTAGAGTTAGGAGCATCCAGGGTTAGAGTCAGGAGCATCCAGGGTTAGGGTCAGGAGCATCCAGGGTTAGGGTCAGGAGCATCCAGGGTTAGAGTTAGGAGCATGCAGGGTTAGGGTCAGGAGCATCCAGGGTTAGAGTTAGGAGCATCCAGGGTTAGAGTTAGGAGCATCCAGGGTTAGAGTTAGGAGCATCCAGGGTTAGGGTTAGGAGCATCCAGGGTTAGGAGCATCCAGGGTTAGGGTTAGGAGCATCCAGGGTTAGGGTTAGGAGCATCCAGGGTTAGAGTTAGGAGCATCCAGGGTTAGAGTTAGGAGCATCCAGGGTTAGGAGTTAGGGTTAGGAGCATCCAGGGTTAGGAGCATCCAGGGTTAGAGTTAGGAGCATGCAGGGTTAGGGTTAGGAACATCCAGGGTTAGAGTTAGGAGCATCCAGGGTTAGGGTTAGGAGCATCCAGGGTTAGGAGTCCAGGGTTAGCATCCAGGGTTAGGGTTAGGGGCATCCAGGGTTAGGGTTAGGAGCATGCAGGGTTAGAGTTAGGGAGCATGCAGGGTTAGAGTTAGGAGCATCCAGGGTTAGAGTCAGCATCCAGGGTTAGAGTCAGGAGCATCCAGGGTTAGAGTCTGGAGCATCCAGGGTTAGAGTTAGGAGCATCCAGGGTTAGAGTTAGGAGCATCCAGGGTTAGAGTTAGGAGCATCCAGGGTTAGGAGCATCCAGGGTTAGAGTTAGGAGCATCCAGGGTTAGAGTTAGGAGCATCCAGGGTTAGAGTTAGGAGCATCCAGGGTTAGGTTTAGGAGCATCCAGGGTTAGGGTTAGGAGCATCCAGGGTTAGGGTTAGGAGCATCCAGGGTTAGAGTTAGGAGCATCCAGGGTTAGAGTTAGGAGCATCCAGGGTTAGGTTAGGAGCATCCAGGGTTAGGGTTAGGAGCATCCAGGGTTAGAGTTAGGAGCATCCAGGGTTAGAGTTAGGAGCATCCAGGGTTAGAGTTAGGAGCATCCAGGGTTAGAGTTAGGAGCATCCAGGGTTAGAGTTAGGAGCATCCAGGGTTAGAGTTAGGAGCATCCAGGGTTAGAGTTAGGAGCATCCAGGGTTGAGTTAGGAGCATCCAGGGTTAGAGTTAGGAGCATCCAGGGTTAGAGTTAGGAGCATCCAGGGTTAGGGTTAGGAGCATCCAGGGTTAGGGTTAGGAGCATGCAGGGTTAGTTAGGAGCATGCAGGGTTAGGGTTAGGAGCATCCAGGGTTAGAGTCAGGAGCATGCAGGGTTAGGGAGCATCCAGGGTTAGGAGCATCAGGGTTAGAGTTAGCATCCAGGGTTAGGTTAGGAGCATCCAGGGTTAGAGTTAGGAGCATCCAGGGTTAGGGTTAGGAGCATCCAGGGTTAGAGTTAGGAGCATCCAGGGTTAGAGTTAGGAGCATCCAGGGTTAGGGTTAGGAGCATCCAGGGTTAGAGTTAGGAGCATCCAGGGTCCAGGGTTAGAGCATCCAGGGTTAGGCATCCAGGGTTAGAGTTAGGAGCATCCAGGGTTAGAGTTAGGAGCATCCAGGGTTAGAGTTAGGAGCATCCAGGGTTAGAGTTAGGAGCATCCAGGGTTAGAGTTAGGAGCATCCAGGGTTAGGGTTAGGAGCATCCAGGGTTAGGGTTAGGAGCATCCAGGGTTAGAGTTAGGAGCATCCAGGGTTAGAGTTAGGAGCATCCAGGGTTAGGAGCATCCAGGGTTAGGGTTAGGAGCATCCAGGGTTAGGTTAGGAGCATCCAGGGTTAGAGTTAGGAGCATCCAGGGTTAGAGTCAGGAGCATCCAGGGTTAGAGTTAGGAGCATCCAGGGTTAGGGTTAGGAGCATCCAGGGTTAGGGTTAGGAGCATCCAGGGTTAGAGTTAGGAGCATCCAGGGTTAGAGTTAGGAGCATCCAGGGTTAGGGTTAGGAGCATCCAGGGTTAGAGTTAGGGGCATCCAGGGTTAGAGTTAGGAGCATCCAGGGTTAGAGTTAGGAGCATCCAGGGTTAGGGTTAGGAGCATCCAGGGTTAGGGTTAGGAGCATCCAGGGTTAGGGTTAGGAGCATGCAGGGTTAGGGTTAGGAGCATCCAGGGTTAGAGTTAGGAGCATCAGGGTTAGGTTAGGAGCATGCAGGGTTAGGTTAGGAGCATGCAGGGTTAGGGTTAGGAGCATGCAGGGTTAGGTTAGGAGCATCCAGGGTTAGGTTAGGAGCATCCAGGGTTAGGTTAGGAGCATCCAGGGTTAGAGTTAGGAGCATCCAGGGTTAGGTTAGGAGCATCCAGGGTTAGAGTTAGGAGCATCCAGGGTTAGAGTTAGGAGCATCCAGGGTTAGAGTTAGGAGCATCCAGGGTTAGAGTTAGGAGCATCCAGGGTTAGAGTTAGGAGCATCCAGGGTTAGAGTTAGGAGCATCCAGGGTTAGGGTTAGCATCCAGGGTTAGGGTTAGGAGCATCCAGGGTTAGGTTAGGAGCATCCAGGGTTAGAGTTAGGAGCATCCAGGGTTAGGGTTAGTCCAGGGTTAGGAGCATCCAGGGTTAGAGTTAGGAGCATCCAGGGTTAGGAGCATCCAGGGTTAGAGTTAGGAGCATCCAGGGTTAGAGTCAGGAGCATCCAGGGTTAGGAGTTAGGAGCATCCAGGGTTAGAGTCAGGAGCATCCAGGGTTAGAGTCAGGAGCATCCAGGGTTAGGGTTAGGAGCATCCAGGGTTAGAGTTAGGAGCATCCAGGGTTAGGGTTAGGAACATCCAGGGTTAGGAGCATCCAGGGTTAGGGTTAGGAGCATCCAGGGTTAGGTTAGGAGCATCCAGGGTTAGAGTTAGGAGCATCCAGGGTTAGGGTTAGGAGCATCCAGGGTTAGGGTTAGGAGCATGCAGGGTTAGGAGCATCCAGGGTTAGTTAGGAGCATGTTAGGAGCATCCAGGGTTAGAGTTAGGAGCATGCAGGGTTAGGGTTAGGAGCATCCAGGGTTAGGTTAGGAGCATGCAGGGTTAGGGTTAGGAGCATGCAGGGTTAGGGTTAGGAGCATCCAGGGTTAGAGTTAGGAGCATCCAGGGTTAGAGTCAGGAGCATCCAGGGTTAGGGTCAGGAGCATCCAGGGTTAGGGTTAGGAGCATCCAGGGTTAGAGTTAGGAGCATCCAGGGTTAGGGTCAGGAGCATCCAGGGTTAGAGTTAGGAGCATCCAGGGTTAGAGTTAGGAGCATCCAGGGTTAGAGTCAGGAGCATCCAGGGTTAGGTTAGGAGCATCCAGGGTTAGGAGCATCCAGGGTTAGGGTTAGGAGCATCCAGGGTTAGGGTTAGGAGCATCCAGGGTTAGAGTTAGGAGCATGCAGGGTTAGAGTTAGGAGCATCCAGGGTTAGGAGTTTAGGAGCATCCAGGGTTAGGAGCATCCAGGGTTAGAGTTAGGAGCATCAGGGTTAGGGTTAGGAACATCCAGGGTTAGAGTCAGGAGCATCCAGGGTTAGGGTTAGGAGCATCCAGGGTTAGGGTTAGGAGCATCCAGGGTTAGGAGCATCCAGGGTTAGGGTTAGGGGCATCCAGGGTTAGGGTTAGGAGCATGCAGGGTTAGAGTAAGGATCCAGGGTTAGAGTTAGGAGCATCCAGGGTTAGAGTTAGGAGCATCCAGGGTTAGAGTCAGGAGCATCCAGGGTTAGAGTTAGGAGCATCCAGGGTTAGAGTTAGGAGCATCCAGGGTTAGAGTTAGGAGCATCCAGGGTTAGGAGGAGCATCCAGGGTTAGGAGCATCCAGGGTTAGAGTTAGGAGCATCCAGGGTTAGGGTTAGGAGCATCCAGGGTTAGGTTTAGGAGCATCCAGGGTTAGGGTTAGGAGCATCCAGGGTTAGGAGCATCCAGGGTTAGAGTTAGGAGCATCCAGGGTTAGAGTTAGGAGCATCCAGGGTTAGAGTTAGGAGCATCCAGGGTTAGGGTTAGGAGCATCCAGGGTTAGGGTTAGGAGCATGGGTCCAGGGTTAGAGTTAGGAGCATGCAGGGTTAGGGTTAGGGTTAGCATCCAGGGGGTTAGGGTTAGGAGCATGTTAGAGTTAGAGCATCCAGGGTTAGGGTTAGGAGCATGCAGGGTTAGGGTTAGGAGCATCCAGGGTTAGAGTTAGGAGCATCCAGGGTTAGAGTCAGGAGCATCCAGGGTTAGGGTCAGGAGCATCCAGGGTTAGGTTAGGAGCATCCAGGGTTAGAGTCAGGAGCATGCAGGGTTAGGGTCAGGAGCATCCAGGGTTAGAGTTAGGAGCATCCAGGGTTAGAGTTAGGAGCATCCAGGGTTAGAGTCAGGAGCATCCAGGGTTAGGGTTAGGAGCATCCAGGGTTAGGAGCATCCAGGGTTAGGGTTAGGAGCATCCAGGGTTAGGGTTAGGAGCATCCAGGGTTAGGGTTAGGAGCATGCAGGGTTAGAGTTAGGAGCATGCAGGGTTAGGAGCATGCAGGGTTAGGAGCATCCAGGGTTAGGAGTTAGGAGCAGCATCCAGGGTTAGAGTTAGGAGCATCCAGGGTTAGGGTTAGGAACATCCAGGGTTAGAGTCAGGAGCATCCAGGGTTAGGGTTAGGAGCATCCAGGGTTAGGGTTAGGAGCATCCAGGGTTAGGAGCATCCAGGGTTAGGGTTAGGGGCATCCAGGGTTAGGGTTAGGAGCATGCAGGGTTAGAGTTAGGAGCATGCAGGGTTAGAGTAAGGAGCATCCAGGGTTAGAGTCAGGAGCATCCAGGGTTAGAGTCAGGAGCATCCAGGGTTAGAGTCTGGAGCATCCAGGGTTAGAGTTAGGAGCATCCAGGGTTAGAGTTAGGAGCATCCAGGGTTAGAGTTAGGAGCATCCAGGGTTAGGAGCATCCAGGGTTAGAGTTAGGAGCATCCAGGGTTAGAGTTAGGAGCATCCAGGGTTAGAGTTAGGAGCATCCAGGGTTAGGTTTAGGAGCATCCAGGGTTAGGGTTAGGAGCATCCAGGGTTAGGGTTAGGAGCATCCAGGGTTAGAGTTAGGAGCATCCAGGGTTAGAGTTAGGAGCATCCAGGGTTAGGGTTAGGAGCATCCAGGGTTAGGTTAGGAGCATCCAGGGTTAGAGTTAGGAGCATCCAGGGTTAGAGTTAGGAGCATCCAGGGTTAGAGTTAGGAGCATCCAGGGTTAGAGTTAGGAGCATCCAGGGTTAGAGTTAGGAGCATCCAGGGTTAGAGTTAGGAGCATCCAGGGTTAGAGTTAGGAGCATCCAGGGTTAGAGTTAGGAGCATCCAGGGTTAGGTTAGGAGCATCCAGGGTTAGAGTTAGGAGCATCCAGGGTTAGGGTTAGGAGCATCCAGGGTTAGGTTAGGAGCATGCAGGGTTAGGAGCATGCAGGGTTAGGGTTAGGAGCATCCAGGGTTAGAGGAGCATGCAGGGTTAGGTTAGGAGCATCCAGGGTTAGGAGCATCCAGGGTTAGAGTTAGGAGCATCCAGGGTTAGGGTTAGGAGCATCCAGGGTTAGAGTTAGGAGCATCCAGGGTTAGGGTTAGGAGCATCCAGGGTTAGGGTTAGGAGCATGCAGGGTTAGAGTTAGGAGTATCCAGGGTTAGGGTTAGGAGCATCCAGGGTTAGGAGCATCCAGGGTTAGAGTTAGGAGCATCCAGGGTTAGGAGCATCCAGGGTTAGGTTAGGAGCATCCAGGGTTAGAGTCAGGAGCATCCAGGGTTAGAGTTAGGAGCATCCAGGGTTAGAGTCAGGAGCATCCAGGGTTAGAGTCAGGAGCATCCAGGGTTAGGGTTAGGAGCATCCAGGGTTAGAGTTAGGAGCATCCAGGGTTAGGGTTAGGAGCATCCAGGGTTAGGAGCATCCAGGGTTAGGGTTAGGAGCATCCAGGGTTAGAGTTAGGAGCATCCAGGGTTAGAGTTAGGAGCATCCAGGGTTAGGGTTAGGAGCATCCAGGGTTAGGGTTAGGAGCATCCAGGGTTAGAGTTAGGAGCATGCAGGGTTAGGAGCATCCAGGGTTAGGAGGAGCATGCAGGGTTAGGGTTAGGAGCATGCAGGGTTAGAGTTAGGAGCATGCAGGGTTAGGGTTAGGAGCATCCAGGGTTAGAGTTAGGAGCATCCAGGGTTAGAGTTAGGAGCATCCAGGGTTAGAGTTAGGAGCATCCAGGGTTAGAGTTAGGAGCATCCAGGGTTAGAGTTAGGAGCATCCAGGGTTAGAGTTAGGAGCATCCAGGGTTAGAGTTAGGAGCATCCAGGGTTAGGGTTAGGAGCATCCAGGGTTAGGGTTAGGAGCATCCAGGGTTAGGGTTAGGAGCATGCAGGGTTAGGGTTAGGAGCATCCAGGGTTAGAGTTAGGAGCATTTAGGAGCATCCAGGGTTAGGGTTAGGAGCATGCAGGGTTAGGGTTAGGAGCATGCAGGGTTAGAGTTAGGAGCATGCAGGGTTAGGGTTAGGAGCATGCAGGGTTAGAGTTAGGAGCATCCAGGGTTAGAGTTAGGAGCATCCAGGGTTAGAGTTAGGAGCATCCAGGGTTAGAGTTAGGAGCATCCAGGGTTAGAGTTAGGAGCATCCAGGGTTAGAGTTAGGAGCATCCAGGGTTAGAGTTAGGAGCATCCAGGGTTAGGGTTAGTTAGGAGCATCCAGGGTTAGAGTTAGGAGCATCCAGGGTTAGGGTTAGGAGCATCCAGGGTTAGGGTTAGGAGCATCCAGGGTTAGGGTTAGGAGCATGCAGGGTTAGAGTTAGGAGCATCCAGGGTTAGGGTTAGGAGCATCCAGGGTTAGGAGCATCCAGGGTTAGAGTTAGGAGCATCCAGGGTTAGGAGCATCCAGGGTTAGAGTTAGGAGCATCCAGGGTTAGAGTCAGGAGCATCCAGGGTTAGAGTTAGGAGCATCCAGGGTTAGAGTCAGGAGCATCCAGGGTTAGAGTCAGGAGCATCCAGGGTTAGGGTTAGGAGCATCCAGGGTTAGAGTTAGGAGCATCCAGGGTTAGGGTTAGGAGCATCCAGGGTTAGGAGCATCCAGGGTTAGGGTTAGGAGCATCCAGGGTTAGAGTTAGGAGCATCCAGGGTTAGAGTTAGGAGCATCCAGGGTTAGGGTTAGGAGCATCCAGGGTTAGGGTTAGGAGCATGCAGGGTTAGGAGCATCCAGGGTTAGAGTTAGGAGCATGCAGGGTTAGGAGCATCCAGGGTTAGAGTTAGGAGCATGCAGGGTTAGGGTTGGGAGCATGCAGGGTTAGAGTTAGGAGCATGCAGGGTTAGGGTTAGGAGCATGCAGGGTTAGGGTTAGGAGCATCCAGGGTTAGAGTTAGGAGCATCCAGGGTTAGAGTCAGGAGCATCCAGGGTTAGGGTCAGGAGCATCCAGGGTTAGGGTAAGGAGCATCCAGGGTTAGAGTCAGGAGCATGCAGGGTTAGGGTCAGGAGCATCCAGGGTTAGAGTTAGGAGCATCCAGGGTTAGAGTTAGGAGCATCCAGGGTTAGAGTCAGGAGCATCCAGGGTTAGGGTTAGGAGCATCCAGGGTTAGGAGCATCCAGGGTTAGGGTTAGGAGCATCCAGGGTTAGGGTTAGGAGCATCCAGGGTTAGAGTTAGGAGCATGCAGGGTTAGAGTTAGGAGCATGCAGGGTTAGGAGCATGCAGGGTTAGGAGCATCCAGGGTTAGGAGCATCCAGGGTTAGAGTTAGGAGCATGCAGGGTTAGGGTTAGGAACATCCAGGGTTAGAGTCAGGAGCATCCAGGGTTAGGTTAGGAGCATCCAGGGTTAGGGTTAGGAGCATCCAGGGTTAGGAGCATCCAGGGTTAGGGTTAGGGGCATCCAGGGTTAGGGTTAGGAGCATGCAGGGTTAGAGTAAGGAGCATGCAGGGTTAGAGTTAGGAGCATCCAGGGTTAGAGTCAGGAGCATCCAGGGTTAGAGTCAGGAGCATCCAGGGTTAGAGTCTGGAGCATCCAGGGTTAGGTTAGGAGCATCCAGGGTTAGAGTTAGGAGCATCCAGGGTTAGAGTTAGGAGCATCCAGGGTTAGGAGCATCCAGGGTTAGAGTTAGGAGCATCCAGGGTTAGAGTTAGGAGCATCCAGGGTTAGGTTTAGGAGCATCCAGGGTTAGGGTTAGGAGCATCCAGGGTTAGGGTTAGGAGCACCCAGGGTTAGAGTTAGGAGCATCCAGGGTTAGAGTTAGGAGCATCCAGGGTTAGGGTTAGGAGCATCCAGGGTTAGGGTTAGGAGCATCCAGGGTTAGAGTTAGGAGCATCCAGGGTTAGAGTTAGGAGCATCCAGGGTTAGAGTTAGGAGCATCCAGGGTTAGAGTTAGGAGCATCCAGGGTTAGAGTTAGGAGCATCCAGGGTTAGAGTTAGGAGCATCCAGGGTTAGAGTTAGGAGCATCCAGGGTTAGAGTTAGGAGCATCCAGGGTTAGAGTTAGGAGCATCCAGGGTTAGAGTTAGGAGCATCCAGGGTTAGGGTTAGGAGCATCCAGGGTTAGGGTTAGGAGCATGCAGGGTTAGGAGCATGCAGGGTTAGGGTTAGGAGCATCCAGGGTTAGAGTCAGGAGCATGCAGGGTTAGGAGCATCCAGGGTTAGGAGCATCCAGGGTTAGAGTTAGGAGCATCCAGGGTTAGGGTTAGGAGCATCCAGGGTTAGAGTTAGGAGCATTCAGGGTTAGGGTTAGGAGCATCCAGGGTTAGGAGCATCCAGGGTTAGGTTAGGAGCATCCAGGGTTAGGAGCATCCAGGGTTAGGAGAATCCAGGGTTAGAGTTAGGAGCATCCAGGGTTAGGGTTAGGAGCATCCAGGGTTAGAGTTAGGAGCATCCAGGGTTAGAGTTAGGAGCATCCAGGGTTAGGGTTAGGAGCATCCAGGGTTAGGTTAGGAGCATCCAGGGTTAGAGTTAGGAGCATCCAGGGTTAGGTTAGGAGCATCCAGGGTTAGAGTTAGGAGCATCCAGGGTTAGGTTAGGAGCATCCAGGGTTAGGAGCATCCAGGGTTAGGAGCATCCAGGGTTAGAGTTAGGAGCATCCAGGGTTAGGGTTAGGAGCATCCAGGGTTAGAGTTAGGAGCATCCAGGGTTAGGGTTAGGAGCATCCAGGGTTAGGAGCATCCAGGGTTAGGGTTAGGAGCATCCAGGGTTAGAGTTAGGAGCATCCAGGGTTAGGGTTAGGAGCATCCAGGGTTAGGGTTAGGAGCATCCAGGGTTAGGGTTAGGAGCATCCAGGGTTAGAGTTAGGAGCATCCAGGGTTAGAGTTAGGAGCATCCAGGGTTAGGGTTAGGAGCATCCAGGGTTAGGGTTAGGAGCATCCAGGGTTAGGGTTAGGAGCATCCAGGGTTAGGGTTAGGAGCATCCAGGGTTAGAGTTAGGAGCATCCAGGGTTAGAGTTAGGAGCATCCAGGGTTAGAGTTAGGAGCATCCAGGGTTAGGGTTAGGAGCATCCAGGGTTAGGGTTAGGAGCATCCAGGGTTAGGGTTAGGAGCATCCAGGGTTAGGGTTAGGAGCATCCAGGGTTAGAGTTAGGAGCATGCAGGGTTAGAGTTAGGAGCATGCAGGGTTAGGAGCATCCAGGGTTAGGGTTAGGAGCATCCAGGGTTAGGAGCATCCAGGGTTAGGAGCATCCAGGGTTAGAGTTAGGAGCATCCAGGGTTAGGGTTAGGAGCATCCAGGGTTAGAGTTAGGAGCATCCAGGGTTAGGGTTAGGAGCATCCAGGGTTAGGAGCATCCAGGGTTAGGGTTAGGAGCATCCAGGGTTAGAGTTAGGAGCATCCAGGGTTAGGGTTAGGAGCATCCAGGGTTAGGGTTAGGAGCATCCAGGGTTAGGGTTAGGAGCATCCAGGGTTAGAGTTAGGAGCATCCAGGGTTAGAGTTAGGAGCATCCAGGGTTAGGGTTAGGAGCATCCAGGGTTAGGGTTAGGAGCATCCAGGGTTAGGGTTAGGAGCATGCAGGGTTAGGGTTAGGAGCATCCAGGGTTAGAGTTAGGAGCATCCAGGGTTAGAGTTAGGAGCATCCAGGGTTAGAGTCAGGAGCATCCAGGGTTAGGTTAGGAGCATCCAGGGTTAGGGTTAGGAGCATCCAGGGTTAGGGTTAGGAGCATCCAGGGTTAGGGTTAGGAGCATCCAGGGTTAGAGTTAGGAGCATGCAGGGTTAGAGTTAGGAGCATGCAGGGTTAGGAGCATGCAGGGTTAGGAGCATCCAGGGTTAGGGTTAGGAGCATCCAGGGTTAGAGTCAGGGCATCCAGGGTTAGAGTTAGGAGCATGCAGGGTTAGGGTTAGGAACATCCAGGGTTAGAGTCAGGAGCATCCAGGGTTAGAGTTAGGAGCATCCAGGGTTAGGGTTAGGAGCATCCAGGGTTAGGAGCATCCAGGGTTAGGAGCATCCAGGGTTAGGGTTAGGGGCATCCAGGGTTAGGGTTAGGAGCATGCAGGGTTAGAGTTAGGAGCATGCAGGGTTAGAGTAAGGAGCATCCAGGGTTAGAGTCAGGAGCATCCAGGGTTAGAGTCAGGAGCATCCAGGGTTAGAGTCTGGAGCATCCAGGGTTAGAGTTAGGAGCATCCAGGGTTAGAGTTAGGAGCATCCAGGGTTAGAGTTAGGAGCATCCAGGGTTAGAGTTAGGAGCATCCAGGGTTAGGAGCATTCAGGGTTAGGAGCATCCAGGGTTAGGAGCATCCAGGGTTAGGAGCATCCAGGGTTAGAATTAGGAGCATCCAGGGTTAGAGTTAGGAGCATCCAGGGTTAGAGTTAGGAGCATCCAGGGTTAGGTTTAGGAGCATCCAGGGTTAGGGTTAGGAGCATCCAGGGTTAGGGTTAGGAGCATCCAGGGTTAGGGTTAGGAGCACTCAGGGTTAGAGTTAGGAGCATCCAGGGTTAGAGTTAGGAGCATCCAGGGTTAGGGTTAGGAGCATCCAGGGTTAGGGTTAGGAGCATCCAGGGTTAGAGTTAGGAGCATCCAGGGTTAGAGTTAGGAGCATCCAGGGTTAGGTTAGGAGCATCCAGGGTTAGAGTTAGGAGCATCCAGGGTTAGAGTTAGGAGCATCCAGGGTTAGAGTTAGGAGCATCCAGGGTTAGAGTTAGGAGCATCCAGGGTTAGAGTTAGGAGCATCCAGGGTTAGGGTTAGGAGCATCCAGGGTTAGGGTTAGGAGCATGCAGGGTTAGGAGCATCAGGGTTAGGAGCATCCAGGGTTAGAGTTAGGAGCATCCAGGGTTAGGGTTAGGAGCATCCAGGGTTAGAGTTAGGAGCATCCAGGGTTAGGGTTAGGAGCATCCAGGGTTAGGGTTAGGAGCATCCAGGGTTAGAGTTAGGAGCATCCAGGGTTAGAGTTAGGAGCATCCAGGGTTAGGAGCATCCAGGGTTAGAGTTAGGAGCATCCAGGGTTAGGGTTAGGAGCATCCAGGGTTAGGAGCATCCAGGGTTAGGAGCATCCAGGGTTAGAGTTAGGAGCATCCAGGGTTAGGGTTAGGAGCATCCAGGGTTAGTTAGGAGCATCCAGGGTTAGGGTTAGGAGCATCCAGGGTTAGGGTTAGGAGCATGCAGGGTTAGGGTTAGGAACATCCAGGGTTAGGGTTAGGAGCATCCAGGGTTAGGGTTAGGAGCATGCAGGGTTAGGAGCATCCAGGGTTAGGAGCATCCAGGGTTAGGAGCATCCAGGGTTAGAGTTAGGAGCATCCAGGGTTAGGGTTAGGAGCATGCAGGGTTAGGAGCATGCAGGGTTAGGGTTAGGAGCATCCAGGGTTAGAGTCAGGAGCATGCAGGGTTAGGAGCATCCAGGGTTAGGAGCATCCAGGGTTAGAGTTAGGAGCATCCAGGGTTAGGGTTAGGAGCATCCAGGGTTAGAGTTAGGAGCATCCAGGGTTAGGGTTAGGAGCATCCAGGGTTAGGAGCATCCAGGGTTAGGGTTAGGAGCATC
Organism: Oncorhynchus tshawytscha; assembly: GCF_018296145.1. NCBI lineage: Eukaryota > Metazoa > Chordata > Actinopteri > Salmoniformes > Salmonidae > Oncorhynchus > Oncorhynchus tshawytscha. The sequence goes on from NC_056454.1 coordinate 52,022,089, forward strand.
CAGGGTTAGGAGCATCCAGGGTTAGGAGCATCCAGGGTTAGAGTTAGGAGCATCCAGGGTTAGGGTTAGGAGCATCCAGGGTTAGGTTAGGAGCATCCAGGGTTAGAGTTAGGAGCATCCAGGGTTAGGGTTAGGAGCATCCAGGGTTAGGGTTAGGAGCATCCAGGGTTAGAGTTAGGAGCATCCAGGGTTAGGAGCATCCAGGGTTAGAGTTAGGAGCATCCAGGGTTAGGTTAGGAGCATCCAGGGTTAGGAGCATCCAGGGTTAGGAGCATCCAGGGTTAGAGTTAGGAGCATCCAGGGTTAGGGTTAGGAGCATCCAGGGTTAGAGTTAGGAGCATCCAGGGTTAGGGTTAGGAGCATCCAGGGTTAGGGCATCCAGGGTTAGGGTTAGGAGCATCCAGGGTTAGGTTAGGAGCATCCAGGGTTAGAGTCAGGAGCATCCAGGGTTAGGGTTAGGAGCATCCAGGGTTAGGGTTAGGAGCATCCAGGGTTAGAGTTAGGAGCATCCAGGGTTAGAGTTAGGAGCATCCAGGGTTAGAGTCAGGAGCATCCAGGGTTAGGGTTAGGAGCATCCAGGGTTAGGGTTAGGAGCATCCAGGGTTAGGGTTAGGAGCATCCAGGGTTAGGGTTAGGAGCATCCAGGGTTAGGGTTAGGAGCATGCAGGGTTAGAGTTAGGAGCATGCAGGGTTAGGAGCATCCAGGGTTAGGAGCATCCAGGGTTAGGAGCATCCAGGGTTAGAGTTAGGAGCATCCAGGGTTAGGGTTAGGAGCATCCAGGGTTAGAGTTAGGAGCATCCAGGGTTAGGGTTAGGAGCATCCAGGGTTAGGAGCATCCAGGGTTAGGGTTAGGAGCATCCAGGGTTAGAGTTAGGAGCATCCAGGGTTAGGGTTAGGAGCATCCAGGGTTAGGGTTAGGAGCATCCAGGGTTAGGGTTAGGAGCATGCAGGGTTAGGGTTAGGAGCATGCAGGGTTAGGGTTAGGAGCATCCAGGGTTAGAGTTAGGAGCATCCAGGGTTAGAGTTAGGAGCATCCAGGGTTAGAGTCAGGAGCATCCAGGGTTAGGGTTAGGAGCATCCAGGGTTAGGGTTAGGAGCATCCAGGGTTAGGGTTAGGAGCATCCAGGGTTAGGGTTAGGAGCATCCAGGGTTAGAGTTAGGAGCATGCAGGGTTAGAGTTAGGAGCATGCAGGGTTAGGGTTGCAGGGTTAGGAGCATCCAGGGTTAGGGTTAGGAGCATCCAGGGTTAGAGTCAGGAGCATCCAGGGTTAGAGTTAGGAGCATGCAGGGTTAGGGTTAGGAACATCCAGGGTTAGAGTCAGGAGCATCCAGGGTTAGGTTAGGAGCATCCAGGGTTAGGGTTAGGAGCATCCAGGGTTAGGAGCATCCAGGGTTAGGGTTAGGGGCATCCAGGGTTAGGGTTAGGAGCATGCAGGGTTAGAGTAAGGAGCATGCAGGGTTAGAGTAAGGAGCATCCAGGGTTAGAGTCAGGAGCATCCAGGGTTAGAGTCAGGAGCATCCAGGGTTAGAGTCTGGAGCATCCAGGGTTAGAGTTAGGAGCATCCAGGGTTAGAGTTAGGAGCATCCAGGGTTAGAGTTAGGAGCATCCAGGGTTAGAGTTAGGAGCATTCAGGGTTAGGAGCATCCAGGGTTAGGAGCATCCAGGGTTAGGAGCATCCAGGGTTAGGAGCATCCAGGGTTAGGAGCATCCAGGGTTAGGGTTAGGAGCATCCAGGGTTAGAGTTAGGAGCATCCAGGGTTAGAGTTAGGAGCATCCAGGGTTAGGGTTAGGAGCATCCAGGGTTAGGGTTAGGAGCATCCAGGGTTAGAGTTAGGAGCATCCAGGGTTAGAGTTAGGAGCATCCAGGGTTAGAGTTAGGAGCATCCAGGGTTAGAGTTAGGAGCATCCAGGGTTAGAGTTAGGAGCATCCAGGGTTAGAGTTAGGAGCATCCAGGGTTAGAGTTAGGAGCATCCAGGGTTAGAGTTAGGAGCATCCAGGGTTAGGCTTAGGAGCATCCAGGGTTAGGGTTAGGAGCATGCAGGGTTAGGAGCATGCAGGGTTAGAGTTAGGAGCATCCAGGGTTAGAGTCAGGAGCATGCAGGGTTAGGAGCATCCAGGGTTAGGAGCATCCAGGGTTAGAGTTAGGAGCATCCAGGGTTAGGTTAGGAGCATCCAGGGTTAGAGTTAGGAGCATCCAGGGTTAGGGTTAGGAGCATCCAGGGTTAGGGTTAGGAGCATCCAGGGTTAGGGTTAGGAGCATCCAGGGTTAGGGTTAGGAGCATCCAGGGTTAGAGTTAGGAGCATCCAGGGTTAGGGTTAGGAGCATCCAGGGTTAGGGTTAGGAGCATCCAGGGTTAGGGTTAGGAGCATCCAGGGTTAGGGTTAGGAGCATCCAGGGTTAGAGTTAGGAGCATCCAGGGTTAGAGTTAGGAGCATCCAGGGTTAGGAGCATCCAGGGTTAGGAGCATCCAGGGTTAGAGTTAGGAGCATCCAGGGTTAGGGTTAGGAGCATCCAGGGTTAGGAGCATCCAGGGTTAGGAGCATCCAGGGTTAGAGTTAGGAGCATCCAGGGTTAGGGTTAGGAGCATCCAGGGTTAGGGTTAGGAGCATGCAGGGTTAGGAGCATGCAGGGTTAGGGTTAGGAGCATCCAGGGTTAGAGTCAGGAGCATGCAGGGTTAGGAGCATCCAGGGTTAGGAGCATCCAGGGTTAGAGTTAGGAGCATCCAGGGTTAGGGTTAGGAGCATCCAGGGTTAGAGTTAGGAGCATTCAGGGTTAGGGTTAGGAGCATCCAGGGTTAGGAGCATCCAGGGTTAGGGTTAGGAGCATCCAGGGTTAGGAGCATCCAGGGTTAGGAGCATCCAGGGTTAGAGTTAGGAGCATCCAGGGTTAGGGTTAGGAGCATCCAGGGTTAGAGTTAGGAGCATCCAGGGTTAGAGTTAGGAGCATCCAGGGTTAGGGTTAGGAGCATCCAGGGTTAGGGTTAGGAGCATCCAGGGTTAGAGTTAGGAGCATCCAGGGTTAGGAGCATCCAGGGTTAGGAGCATCCAGGGTTAGAGTTAGGAGCATCCAGGGTTAGGGTTAGGAGCATCCAGGGTTAGGGTTAGGAGCATCCAGGGTTAGGGTTAGGAGCATCCAGGGTTAGGGTTAGGAGCATCCAGGGTTAGGGTTAGGAGCATCCAGGGTTAGAGTTAGGAGCATCCAGGGTTAGGAGCATCCAGGGTTAGGAGCATCCAGGGTTAGGTTAGGAGCATCCAGGGTTAGGGTTAGGAGCATCCAGGGTTAGGAGCAGCATCCAGGGTTAGGAGCATCCAGGGTTAGAGTTAGGAGCATCCAGGGTTAGGGTTAGGAGCATCCAGGGTTAGGAGCATCCAGGGTTAGGGTTAGGAGCATCCAGGGTTAGGGTTAGGAGCATCCAGGGTTAGGGTTAGGAACATCCAGGGTTAGGGTTAGGAACATCCAGGGTTAGGGTTAGGAGCATCCAGGGTTAGGGTTAGGAGCATCCAGGGTTAGGAGCATCCAGGGTTAGGAGCATCCAGGGTTAGAGTTAGGAGCATCCAGGGTTAGGGTTAGGAGCATCCAGGGTTAGAGTTAGGAGCATCCAGGGTTAGGGTTAGGAGCATCCAGGGTTAGGAGCATCCAGGGTTAGGGTTAGGAGCATCCAGGGTTAGAGTTAGGAGCATCCAGGGTTAGAGTCAGGAGCATCCAGGGTTAGGGTTAGGAGCATGCAGGGTTAGGGTTAGGAGCATCCAGGGTTAGAGTTAGGAGCATCCAGGGTTAGAGTTAGGAGCATCCAGGGTTAGAGTCAGGAGCATCCAGGGTTAGGGTTAGGAGCATCCAGGGTTAGGGTTAGGAGCATCCAGGGTTAGGGTTAGGAGCATCCAGGGTTAGGGTTAGGAGCATCCAGGGTTAGAGTTAGGAGCATGCAGGGTTAGAGTTAGGAGCATGCAGGGTTAGGAGCATCCAGGGTTAGAGTTAGGAGCATCCAGGGTTAGGGTTAGGAGCATCCAGGGTTAGGAGCATCCAGGGTTAGGAGCATCCAGGGTTAGAGTTAGGAGCATCCAGGGTTAGGGTTAGGAGCATCCAGGGTTAGAGTTAGGAGCATCCAGGGTTAGGGTTAGGAGCATCCAGGGTTAGGAGCATCCAGGGTTAGGAGCATCCAGGGTTAGAGTTAGGAGCATCCAGGGTTAGGGTTAGGAGCATCCAGGGTTAGGGTTAGGAGCATCCAGGGTTAGAGTTAGGAGCATCCAGGGTTAGAGTTAGGAGCATCCAGGGTTAGGGTTAGGAGCATCCAGGGTTAGGGTTAGGAGCATCCAGGGTTAGGGTTAGGAGCATGCAGGGTTAGGGTTAGGAGCATCCAGGGTTAGAGTTAGGAGCATCCAGGGTTAGAGTTAGGAGCATCCAGGGTTAGAGTCAGGAGCATCCAGGGTTAGGGTTAGGAGCATCCAGGGTTAGGGTTAGGAGCATCCAGGGTTAGGGTTAGGAGCATCCAGGGTTAGGGTTAGGAGCATCCAGGGTTAGAGTTAGGAGCATGCAGGGTTAGAGTTAGGAGCATGCAGGGTTAGGAGCATGCAGGGTTAGGAGCATCCAGGGTTAGGGTTAGGAGCATCCAGGGTTAGAGTCAGGAGCATCCAGGGTTAGAGTTAGGAGCATGCAGGGTTAGGGTTAGGAACATCCAGGGTTAGAGTCAGGAGCATCCAGGGTTAGAGTTAGGAGCATCCAGGGTTAGGGTTAAGAGCATCCAGGGTTAGGGTTAGGAGCATCCAGGGTTAGGAGCATCCAGGGTTAGGGTTAGGGGCATCCAGGGTTAGGGTTAGGAGCATGCAGGGTTAGAGTAAGGAGCATGCAGGGTTAGAGTAAGGAGCATCCAGGGTTAGAGTCAGGAGCATCCAGGGTTAGAGTCAGGAGCATCCAGGGTTAGAGTCTGGAGCATCCAGGGTTAGAGTTAGGAGCATCCAGGGTTAGAGTTAGGAGCATCCAGGGTTAGAGTTAGGAGCATCCAGGGTTAGAGTTAGGAGCATTCAGGGTTAGGGCATCCAGGGTTAGGAGCATCCAGGGTTAGGAGCATCCAGGGTTAGAGTTAGGAGCATCCAGGGTTAGGGTTAGGAGCATCCAGGGTTAGAGTTAGGAGCATCCAGGGTTAGAGTTAGGAGCATCCAGGGTTAGAGTTAGGAGCATCCAGGGTTAGGGTTAGGAGCATCCAGGGTTAGGGTTAGGAGCATCCAGGGTTAGAGTTAGGAGCATCCAGGGTTAGAGTTAGGAGCATCCAGGGTTAGAGTTAGGAGCATCCAGGGTTAGAGTTAGGAGCATCCAGGGTTAGAGTTAGGAGCATCCAGGGTTAGAGTTAGGAGCATCCAGGGTTAGAGTTAGGAGCATCCAGGGTTAGAGTTAGGAGCATCCAGGGTTAGGGTTAGGAGCATCCAGGGTTAGGGTTAGGAGCATGCAGGGTTAGGAGCATGCAGGGTTAGGGTTAGGAGCATCCAGGGTTAGAGTCAGGAGCATGCAGGGTTAGGAGCATCCAGGGTTAGGAGCATCCAGGGTTAGAGTTAGGAGCATCCAGGGTTAGGGTTAGGAGCATCCAGGGTTAGAGTTAGGAGCATCCAGGGTTAGGGTTAGGAGCATCCAGGGTTAGGGTTAGGAGCATCCAGGGTTAGGAGCATCCAGGGTTAGGAGCATCCAGGGTTAGGAGCATCCAGGGTTAGGAGGAGCATCCAGGGTTAGGGTTAGGAGCATCCAGGGTTAGGGTTAGGAGCATCCAGGGTTAGGGTTAGGAGCATCCAGGGTTAGGGTTAGGAGCATCCAGGGTTAGAGTTAGGAGCATCCAGGGTTAGAGTTAGGAGCATCCAGGGTTAGGAGCATCCAGGGTTAGGAGCATCCAGGGTTAGAGTTAGGAGCATCCAGGGTTAGGGTTAGGAGCATCCAGGGTTAGGAGCATCCAGGGTTAGGAGCATCCAGGGTTAGAGTTAGGAGCATCCAGGGTTAGGGTTAGGAGCATCCAGGGTTAGGAGCATCCAGGGTTAGGGTTAGGAGCATCCAGGGTTAGGGTTAGGAGCATGCAGGGTTAGGGTTAGGAACATCCAGGGTTAGGGTTAGGAGCATCCAGGGTTAGAGTTAGGAGCATCCAGGGTTAGGGCTAGGAGCATGCAGGGTTAGGGTTAGGAGCATCCAGGGTTAGGGTTAGGAGCATCCAGGGTTAGGGTTAGGAGCATCCAGGGTTAGGGTTAGGAGCATCCAGGGTTAGAGTTAGGAGCATCCAGGGTTAGGGTTAGGAGCATCCAGGGTTAGGGTTAGGAGCATCCAGGGTTAGAGTTAGGAGCATCCAGGGTTAGAGTTAGGAGCATCCAGGGTTAGGAGCATCCAGGGTTAGAGTTAGGAGCATCCAGGGTTAGGGTTAGGAGCATCCAGGGTTAGGAGCATCCAGGGTTAGGAGCATCCAGGGTTAGGAGCATCCAGGGTTAGAGTTAGGAGCATCCAGGGTTAGGGTTAGGAGCATCCAGGGTTAGGAGCATCCAGGGTTAGGGTTAGGAGCATCCAGGGTTAGGGTTAGGAGCATCCAGGGTTAGGGTTAGGAACATCCAGGGTTAGGGTTAGGAGCATCCAGGGTTAGGGTTAGGAGCATGCAGGGTTAGGGTTAGGAACATCCAGGGTTAGGGTTAGGAGCATGCAGGGTTAGGGTTAGGAGCATCCAGGGTTAGAGTTAGGAGCATCCAGGGTTAGGGCTAGGAGCATGCAGGGTTAGGGTTAGGAGCATCCAGGGTTAGGGTTAGGAGCATCCAGGGTTAGAGTTAGGAGCATCCAGGGTTAGGGCTAGGAGCATGCAGGGTTAGGGCTAGGAGCATGCAGGGTTAGGGTTAGGAGCATCCAGGGTTAGGGTTAGGAGCATCCAGGGTTAGAGTTAGGAGCATCCAGGGTTAGGGTTAACTTCCATTGACATTGGTGATCTGTTCTAAAAGTAAACATATGGATGAAGTCAGGGATTAAATGCTAAAACAAACCTCAGATAGTTTTCTCTTATATAATGAGGGATTTATTATACTGTGATTAAAGTCCTTGGACGAGGTCAGATGGTAGATTGTACTGTGGTTTCTTAAAATGAATATTATTTTGAGTACAAAGAAAAACTACAATTTAATATGACCCGAGGAAGACTAGAGTAGAACAAAACGACTAGAGTGGATTGTATATATGTGATCAGTGGTATGACTGATTGTGATAGCTACGTTTATCCAACTAGTTGACTCTCTCTGATACAGACAAGCCATCACTGACAACAAACTTAACAATCAATGTTCACAAAAGTAACAAATGAAATCTTACCTTCTCAGACACTTCCTTAATCCTTCACCCCTGACCTCGTGAAACAGGTCTCTCCAGTGACGATCACCTTATATTTTAGGTCATGTTTCAGAACAATGTCCCGGGGACAACATGTCTGTGATTTTACAACAAAGCGCTCCTGGGGAAGGCAGACTGTAATCCCTCTCTATCCCAGTTAATCTCAGAGCCAGCAGCAGAGCGTATGAACAGAGCTATCTCTTTATCTCCCCCCTCTTTCCCTCTCTCCTCTCCTCCCCCTCTCTCCTCTCCTCCTCTCTCTGGGAGAAGAGCACTCTTCATTGGCAGTCCTAAACTGGCACACAAAGCTTCTTAACCCTTTCTGTTTTTAGCCAGAGGGCCAGCGGGCATTAAGGACTGGCAGGAACAAGTCTTTCTGTTTTTAGCCAGAGGGCCAGCGGGCATTAAGGACTGGCAGGAACAAGTCTTTCTGTTTTTAGCCAGAGGGCCAGCGGGCATTAAGGACTGGCAGGAACAAGTCTTTCTGTTTTTAGCCAGAGGGCCAGCGGGCATTAGGGACTGGCAGGAACAAGTGAAATGGCACAGTCTCATTGAAGATCTTGATCACTTTTCTAGCCTCTCTGTACTAAAACCTAATTATGACAAGTGCACCATGTTATGTATTGGATCGTTAAAAGACAGTGTGTTTACACTACCTTGTAGTTTACCAATAAAATGGGCGGATGGTGAAGTAGATGGGGCGCCAGGGTAGCCTAGTTGTTAGAGCTTTGGACTCGCAACAGGAAAGGTTGCAAGTTCAAACCCCCGAGCTGACAAGGTACAAATCTGTCGTTCTGCCCCTGAACAGGCAGTTAACCCACTGTTCCTAGGCCGTCATTGAAAATAAGAATTTGTTCTTAACTGACTTGCCTAGTTAAATAAAGGTAAAAAAATATTTTTTTAAAGACATACTTGGTATTCACATCTCAAAAAATATAAATGAATTTACCACAATTCATTTCAATAGAGAGTTAGCAAAAATAGATAAGATTCTGCACCATAGAGAGGAAAATACTTGTCTATTTATGGAAAAATCACATTGACTAACTTTGGTCCTGTGACAGTTTACTGACTTACTAATGGCACTGCCTAGTCCAGATGACTCATTTTTTAAATTATATGAGCAAAACATATTTCATTTTATTTAGAATGCAAAGCCAGACAAAATTAAACGTGCCTATTTATAAAATGAATATGAGTTTGGGGGGGGATAACATGATGAAATACTACAGCCTTAAACCTCTCACTAAAAGCTTCACTCATATATAAATTATACTTAAACCCCAAATGGTTCTCCAGTAGATTATTATGGAAGGCTCATCCTTTGATCAAAAAATGCCTTTTCCCTCCTTTATACAGATTAAAGCCCTTTTCTTAAACAATTACTTATCCTCCAGAAAAGACGAAAAGAAGAAATATTACGACGAATGTTTAACGCAAATATACTGATTAAACAAAACAACATTATTTATTATGGTTAAACCCAATATACTGATTAAACAAAACAACATTATTTATGGATTTTTTATATATTTTTTATATGTATGAATAATGATATTATGAATGAAAATTGAGTTTAGGTGTAATGGATTTTAATGGAGGAGTCATGTCACAAATGCAGCTATCGAAAATATCTGGGAATATCTGCTCAATCAACTGGTTGCAGTATTACAGGGAAGGTAGGGAACTTGTTTGTCTGTCATATATTAAAGATACTAATTGGCTGAAAGGAACTGCGATTAAATAGAAAAATATACCAGTTTCATTTGAGGACCAACATGTCCTACAATGTGATTTTCTGGATTTTTTTTCATTTTGTCTGTCATAGCTGAAGTGTACCTATGATGAAAATTACAGGCCTCTCATCTTTTTAAGTGGGAGAACTTGCACAATTGGTGGCTGACTAAATACTTTTTTGCCCCACTGTATGTAACATGTACGTGTAACAAAAAAGCTGTAAAAATATATATATTTGTTGCACTACTTTTTACCCCATCGGGTCCTGGTCAAAAGTAGTGCACTATATAGGGAATAGGGTGCCATTTGGGACCTAGGCAGAAAGTAATCCACAGATCAAGCTCTACAGTACCAGGTCCAGTTGGTCACCAGAGCTTCTTTAATCAGGAAAACAGTTTTCAGTTGTGCTAACATGATTGCAAACATTTTCCACCGCAGTTCCTGGGAAGGTTATTAAAAACAATTACAACAACAATACAGACAAACAATGAGCAGTGACCTCACCTGCAGAGAAACAAAGGACACGTAGCACGCAGACAGACACGTAGCACGCAGACAGACACGTAGCACGCAGACAGACACGTAGCACGCAGACAGACACGTAGCACGCAGACAGACACGTAGCACGCAGACAGACACGTAGCACGCAGACAGACACGTAGCACGCAGACAGACACGTAGCACGCAGACAGACACGTAGCACGCAGACAGACACGTAGCACGCAGACAGACACGTAGCACGCAGACAGACACGTAGCACGCAGACAGACACGTAGCACGCAGACAGACACGTAGCACGCACAGACACGTAGCACGCAGACAGACACGTAGCACGCAGACAGACACGTAGCACGCAGACAGACACGTAGCACGCAGACAGACACGTAGCACGCAGACAGACACGTAGCACGCAGACAGACACGTAGCACGCAGACAGACACGTAGCACGCAGACAGACACGTAGCACGCAGACAGACACGTAGCACGCAGACAGACACGTAGCACGCAGACAGACACGTAGCACGCAGACAGACACGTAGCACGCAGACAGACACGTAGCACGCAGACAGACACGTAGCACGCAGACAGACACGTAGCACGCAGACAGACACGTAGCACGCAGACAGACACGTAGCACGCAGACAGACACGTAGCACGCAGACAGACACGTAGCACGCAGACAGACACGTAGCACGCAGACAGACACGTAGCACGCAGACAGACACGTAGCACGCAGACAGACACGTAGCACGCAGACAGACACGTAGCACGCAGACAGACACGTAGCACGCAGACAGACACGTAGCACGCAGACAGACACGTAGCACGCAGACAGACACGTAGCACGCAGACAGACACGTAGCACGCAGACAGACACGTAGCACGCAGACAGACACGTAGCACAGACACGACACGTAGCACGCACGACAGACACGTAGCACGCAGACAGACACGTAGCACGCAGACAGACACGTAGCACGCAGACAGACACGTAGCACGCAGACAGACACGTAGCACGCAGACAGACACGTAGCACGCAGACAGACACGTAGCACGCAGACAGACACGTAGCACGCAGACAGACACGTAGCACGCAGACAGACACGTAGCACGCAGACAGACACGTAGCGCGCAGACAGACACGTAGCACGCAGACAGACACGTAGCACGCAGACAGACACGTAGCACGCAGACAGACACGTAGCACGCAGACAGACACGTAGCACGCAGACAGACACGTAGCACGCAGACAGACACGTAGCACGCAGACAGACACGTAGCACGCAGACAGACACGTAGCACGCAGACAGACACGTAGCACGCAGACAGACACGTAGCACGCAGACAGACACGTAGCACGCAGACAGACACGTAGCACGCAGACAGACACGTAGCACGCAGACAGACAGTAGCACGCAGACAGACACGTAGCACGCAGACAGACACGTAGCACGCAGACAGACACGTAGCACGCAGACAGACACGTAGCACGCAGACAGACACGTAGCACGCAGACAGACACGTAGCACGCAGACAGACACGTAGCACGCAGACAGACACGTAGCACGCAGACAGACACGTAGCACGCAGACAGACACGTAGCACGCAGACAGACACGTAGCACGCAGACAGACACGTAGCACGCAGACAGACACGTAGCACGCAGACAGACACGTAGCACGCAGACAGACACGTAGCACGCAGACAGACACGTAGCACGCAGACAGACACGTAGCACGCAGACAGACACGTAGCACGCAGACAGACACGTAGCACGCAGACAGACACGTAGCACGCAGACAGACACGTAGCACGCAGACAGACACGTAGCACGCAGACAGACACGTAGCACGCAGACAGACACGTACCCCCACTACCCTGACCTGTAGCACCCCCCCACTACCCTGACCTGTAGTACCCCCATTACCCTGACCTGTAGTACCCCCCACTACCCTGACCTGTAGTACCCCCCCACTACCCTGACCTGTAGTACCCCCCACTACCCTGACCTGTAGTACCCCCACTACCCTGACCTGTAGTACCCCCACTACCCTGACCTGTAGTATCCCCCCACTACCCCTGGCCTGTACTCCCCCCACTACCCTGGCCTGTAGTATCCCCCCACTACCCTGACCTGTAGTATCCCCCCCCACTACCCTGACCTGTAGTATCCCCCCACTACCCTGACCTGTAGTATCCCCCCACTACCCTGACCTGTAGTATCCCCCCCACTACCCTGACCTGTAGTACCCCCCACTACCCTGACCTGTAGTATCCCCCCCACAGACCTGTAGTAGCCCCCCACAGACCTGTAGTACCCCCCACTACCCTGACCTGTAGTACCCCCCACTACCCTGACCTGTAGTATCCCCCCCCACTACCCTGACCTGTAGTATCCCCCCACTACCCTGACCTGTAGTATCCCCCCCACTACCCTGGCCTGTAGTATCCCCCCACTACCCTGGCCTGTAGTATCCCCCCACTACCCTGGCCTGTACCCCCCACTACCCTGGCCTGTAGTATCCCCCCACTACCCTGACCTGTAGTATCTCCCCACTACCCTGACCTGTAGTATCCCCCCACTACCCTGACCTGTAGTATCCCCCACTACCCTGACCTGTAGTATCCCCCCCCACTACCCTGACCTGTAGTATCCCCCCCCACTACCCTGACCTGTAGTATCCCCCCCACTACCCTGACCTGTAGTATCCCCCCACTACCCTGACCTGTAGTATCCCCCCACTACCCCTGACCTGTAGTACCCCCCACTACCCTGACCTGTAGTATCCCCCCACAGACCTGTACCCTGACCTGTAGTACCCCCCACTACCCTGACCTGTAGTACCCCCCACTACCCTGACCTGTAGTATCCCCCCACTACCCTGACCTGTAGTATCCCCCCACTACCCTGACCTGTAGTACCCCCCCACTACCCTGACCTGTAGTATCCCCCCACTACCCTGACCTGTAGTATCCCCCCCCACTACCCTGACCTGTAGTATCCCCCCCCCCTGACCTGTAGTATCCCCCCTACCCTGACCTGTAGTATCCCCCACTACCCTGACCTGTAGTATCCCCCCACTACCCTGACCTGTAGTATCCCCCCACTACCCTGACCTGTAGTACCCCCCACTACCCTGACCTGTAGTACCCCCCCCATTACCCTGACCTGTAGTACCCCCCCACTACCCTGACCTGTAGTACCCCCCCACTACCCTGACCTGTAGTACCCCCCCATTACCCTGACCTGTAGTACCCCCCCACTACCCTGACCTGTAGTACCCCCCCCCACTACCCTGACCTGTAGTACCCCCCCCACTACCCTGACCTGTAGTACCCCCCCCCACTACCCTGACCTGTAGTACCCCCCACTACCCTGACCTGTAGTACCCCCACTACCCTGACCTGTAGTATCCCCCCACTACCCTGACCTGTAGTATCCCCCCACTACCCTGACCTGTAGTATCCCCCCACTACCCTGACCTGTTGTATCCCCCCACTACCCTGACCTGTAGTATCCCCCCACTACCCTGACCTGTAGTACCCCCCACTACCCTGACCTGTAGTACCCCCCACTACCCTGACCTGTAGTACCCCCCCACTACCCTGACCTGTAGTATCCCCCACTACCCTGACCTGTAGTATCCCCCCCCACTACCCTGACCTGTAGTATCCCCCCCACTACCCTGACCTGTAGTATCCCCCACTACCCTGACCTGTAGTATCCCCCACTACCCTGACCTGTAGTATCCCCCCCACTACCCTGACCTGTAGTATCCCCCCACTACCCTGACCTGTAGTATCCCCCCACTACCCTGACCTGTAGTATCCCCCCACTACCCTGACCTGTAGTACCCCCCACTACCCTGACCTGTAGTATCCCCCCCACTACCCTGGCCTGTAGTATCCCCCCCCCACTACCCTGGCCTGTAGTATCCCCCCCCACTACCCTGGCCTGTAGTATCCCCCCACTACCCTGGCCTGTAGTATCCCCCCCACTACCCTGGCCTGTAGTATCCCCCCCCACTACCCTGGCCTGTAGTATCCCCCCCCACTACCCTGGCCTGTAGTATCCCCCCACTACCCTGGCCTGTAGTCTCCCCCACTACCCTGGCCTGTAGTATCTCCCCCCACTACCCTGACCTGTAGTATCCCCCCCCACTACCCTGACCTGTAGTATCCCCCCCCACTACCCTGACCTGTAGTATCCCCCCCACTACCCTGACCTGTAGTATCCCCCCCACTACCCTGACCTGTAGTATCCCCCCACTACCCTGACCTGTAGTACCCCCCACTACCCTGACCTGTAGTATCCCCCCACAGACCTGTACTACCCCCCACAGACCTGTAGTATCCCCCCACTACCCTGACCTGTAGTACCCCCCACTACCCTGACCTGTAGTATCCCCCCCCCCACTACCCTGGCCTGTAGTATTCCCCCCCCCACTACCCTGGCCTGTAGTATCTCCCCACTACCCTGGCCTGTAGTATCTCCCCCACTACCCTGACCTGTAGTATCCCCCCACTACCCTGACCTGTAGTATCCCCCCCCACTACCCTGACCTGTAGTATCCCCCCACTACCCTGACCTGTAGTATCCCCCCCACTACCCTGACCTGTAGTATCCCCCCCCACTACCCTGACCTGTAGTATCCCCCCACTACCCTGACCTGTAGTATCCCCCCCACTACCCTGACCTGTAGTATCCCCCACTACCCTGACCTGTAGTATCCCCCCCCACAGACCTGTAGTAGCCCCCCACAGACCTGTAGTACCCCCACTACCCTGACCTGTAGTACCCCCCACTACCCTGACCTGTAGTATCCCCCCACTACCCTGACCTGTAGTACCCCCCACTACCCTGACCTGTAGTATCCCCCCACTACCCTGACCTGTAGTATCCCCCCCACTACCCTGACCTATAGTATCCCCCTACCCTGACCTGTAGTATTCCCCCTACCCTGACCTGTAGTATCCCCCCACTACCCTGACCTGTAGTATCCCCCCACTACCCTGACCTGTAGTATCCCCCACTACCCTGACCTGTAGTATCCCCCCACTACCCTGACCTATAGTATCCCCCCACTACCCTGACCTGTAGTATCCCCCACTACCCTGACCTGTAGTATCCCCCACTACCCTGACCTGTAGTATCCCCCCACTACCCTGACCTGTAGTATCCAATAACTATTTGTTCACATGGAAATTAAGTAATAAAACAATTTCTAGTCTCAGCCATTTATTTTATTGTCCTTTTTAAATAGTTATCTTTTTGTTCAGAAACACATTTCATAATCAGATTTGATACATTTTAGTTAATGACATTTCATACATTTTAGTTAATGAAGTGTTAGAAACATGTCACAAAGTGTTAAAAAATGTTAGTAATTTTGTCACAATAACAAACTCACATAGATCTGCTGGAATAAACAAGTTATGACATAATGACCAGGTATGCCATAATGACCAGGTATGCCATAGGGATGACATAGTGACCAGGTATGACATAATGACCAGGTATGCCATAATGACCATGTATGCCTATCAGGGATGACATAGTGACCAGGTATGCCATAATGACCAGGTATGACATAGTCACCAGGTAAGCCTATCAGGGATGACATAGTCACCAGGTAAGCCTATCAGAGATGACATAGTCACCAAGTAAGCCTATTAGGGATGTCATAGTCACCAGGTAAGCCAATTAGGGATGACATAATGACCAGGTATGCCTATCAGGTATGACATAATGACCAGGTATGCCTATCAGGATGACATAGTCACCAGGTAAGCCTATCAGGGATGACATAGTGTCCAGGTATGCCTATCAGGGATGACATAGTCACCAGGTATGCCTATCAGGATGACATAGTCACCAGGTATGCCTATCAGGGATGACATAGTCACCAGGTAAGCCTATCAGGGATGACATAATGACCAGGTATGCCTATCAGGTATGACATAATGACCAGGTATGCCTATCAGGGATGACATAATGACCAGGTATGCCTATCAGGGATGACATAATGACCAGGTATGCCTATCAGGGATGACATAGTGTCCAGGTATGCCTATCAGGGATGACATAGTGACCAGGTATGCCTATCAGGGATGGCATAATGACCAGGTATCCCTATCAGGGATTACATAGTGACCAGGTATGACATAATGACCAGGTATGCCTATCAGGGATGACATAGTGACCAGGTATGCCTATCAGGGATAACATAGTGACCAGGTATGACAATGACCAGGTATGCCTATCAGGGATGACATAGTGACCAGGTATGACTTGGTCACCAGGTAAGCCTATCAGGGATGACATGGTCACCAGGTAAGCCTATCAGGGATGACATAGTCACCAGGTAAGCCTATCAGGGATGACATAGTCACCAGGTAAGCCTATCAGGGATGACATAGTCACCAGGTAAGCCTATCAGAGATGACATAGTCACCAAGTAAGCCTATTAGGGATGTCATAGTCACCAGGTAAGCCAATTAGGGATGACATTGTCACAGGTAATGCCCAGGGATGACATAGTGACCAGGTATGACAATGACCAGGTATGACATAATGACCAGGTTTCCTAAACAGGGATGACATAGTGACCAGGTATGCCTATCAGGTATGACATAATGACCAGGTATGCCTATCAGGATGACATAGTCACCAGGTAAGCCTATTAGGGATGACATTGTCACCAGGTAAGCCTATCAGGGATGACATTGTCACCAGGTAAGCCTATCAGGGATGACATAGTGACCAGGTATGACATAATGACCAGGTATGACATAATGACCAGGTATGCCTATCAGGGATGACATAGTGACCAGGTAAACCTATCAGGGATGACATTGTCACCAGGTAAGCCTATTAGGTATGACATTGTCACCAGGTATGCCTATCAGGTATGACATAATGACCAGGTAAGCCTATCAGGATGACATAGTCACCAGGTAAGCCTATTAGGGATGACATTGTCACCAGGTAAGCCTATCAGGGATGACATTGTCACCAGGTAAGCCTATCAGGGATGACATTGTCACCAGGTAAGCCTATCAGGGATGACATTGTCACCAGGTAAGCCTATCAGGGATGACATTGTCACCAGGTAAGCCTATCAGGGATGACATTGTCACCAGGTAAGCCTATCAGGGATGACATTGTCACCAGGTAAGCCTATCAGGGATGACATTGTCACCAGGTAAGCCTATCAGGATGACATTGTCACCAGGTAAGCCTATCAGAGCCCTTTTCTGCACTCCCCAGTCACGTGTCTGTCCCCCTAATGTGTTTCTCTGGCAGGTCCTCTGTTTAGATAGGCTATATATGTCCCCCTTTCTTTAACAGAATGCCCTTCGTATGAATACTATCCCTTTATCAGGTTAAATGAACCTCAATGAACTTTTCCTAAACCCCTGAGGAGTATCAATACCTCCAGTGCATGATGAAATGTAACTTTGATCTCTCTCTCTAATGAAATGCCATAAGGAGAATTTTTAATTGTTAGTCTATTAGCAGCGTAGTAATTTTTGGTGATTTTGTCAAAAAAATTATAAGTTCACCATCATTTGCTCAAAGTGAAGTCTGTGTTAGTATTTGTTTCACGCCAGGCCTTCCTAACCAGCCTGTCACGCCAGGCCTTCCTAACCAGACTGTCACGCCAGGCCTTCCTAACCAGACTGTCACGCCAGGCCTTCCTAACCAGACTGTCACGCCAGGCCTTCCTAACCAGACTGTCACGCCAGGCCTTCCTAACCAGACTGTCACGCCAGGCCTTCCTAACCAGACTGTCACGCCAGGCCTTCCTAACCAGACTGTCACGCCAGGCCTTCCTAACCAGCCTGTTAGGCCTTCCTAACCAGACCTTCCTAACCAGACTGTCACGCCAGGCCTTCCTAACCAGACTGTCACACAAGGCCTTCCCAACCAGACTGTCACACAAGGCCTTCCAAACCAGACTGTGGCACAGCAGGCCTTCCTAACCAGACTGTCACGCCAGGCCTTCCTAACCAGACTGTCACGCCAGGCCTTCCTAACCAGACTGTCACGCCAGGCCTTCCTAACCAGACTGTCACGCCAGGCCTTCCTAACCAGACTGTCACGCCAGGCCTTCCTAACCAGACTGTCACGCCAGGCCTTCCTAACCAGACTGTCACGCCAGGCCTTCCTAACCAGACTGTCACGCCAGGCCTTCCTAACCAGACTGTCACGCCAGGCCTTCCTAACCAGACTGTCACGCCAGGCCTTCCTAACCAGACTGTCACGCCAGGCCTTCCTAACCAGACTGTCACGCCAGGCCTTCCTAACCAGACTGTCACGCCAGGCCTTCCTAACCAGACTGTCACGCCAGGCCTTCCTAACCAGACTGTCACGCCAGGCCTTCCTAACCAGACTGTCACGCCAGGCCTTCCTAACCAGACTTCCTCAGACTGTCACAGGCCTTCCTAACCAGACTGTCACGCCAGGCCTTCCTAACCAGACTGTCACAGGCCTTCCTAGGCCTTCCTAACCAGACTGTCACGGCAGGCCTTCCTAACCAGACTGTCACGCAGGCCTTCCTAACCAGACTGTCACGGCAGGCCTTCCTAACCAGACTGTCACGCCAGGCCTTCCTAACCAGACTGTCACGCCAGGCCTTCCTAACCAGACTGTCACGCCAGGCCTTCCTAACCAGACTGTCACGCCAGGCCTTCCTAACCAGACTGTCACGCCAGGCCTTCCTAACCAGACTGTCACGGCAGGCCTTCCTAACCAGACTGTCACGCCAGGCCTTCCTAACCAGACTGTCACGCCAGGCCTTCCTAACCAGCCTGTTAGGCCTTCCTAACCAGACTGTCACACCAGGCCTTCCTAACCAGACTGTCACGCCAGGCCTTCCTAACCAGACTGTGTCACAGTATAAAGACACATCTATGTGCCAAATTGCAAATAGCCTTTATTAGTTGCATATTTTGTTTTACACAAATCAAATCTAAAAAGGGATCAATCATGAGAACTATATTTCTTAGTGATTTTATAATGGCTAACTATTAGCTTGGATTATTCAGTTGAACAATAATAGCAGTCTTGATTTAAGGCAGTCTACAGTGTCTGAACTACAAAGATAATGTAACACAGTACCCATACTAAGGGCGGCAGATAAGCTACCGAATAACATTGGGCAAGTAACCAAAAAAAGGTTTCTGGATTGAATCCCTGAGCCGACCAGGTGAAAAATATTTGACACCTGGACGTGACTCTCCGAGCGTGTCTTATGGCGAGGTGGGATATGCAAAAATACGTTTCCATTTCACACCTCATACAGGTTACCCACTTGTACATGCAATGATACAGGACAAATATAAGTTCTCCCTAGTTGACCCCTTTTCAAAATGCTAACATGCTACAACTCTTTAATACAGACTGTAATATAATAACAATAAAATATACACCCCTTGACATATTTTAATATATTCTGTATTTTTCTCCCAATACATTTTTTTTCCTAAATATTTTGTAAACATTTTCCAGTGTCTTTCATGATTTTAAAATCTGTCTTTCCCTCATTAGAATGAGTTGGCACAATCCTATCAGTGTTAACAAAATCATTGCACATTCCAACTCAATGTGGAGTTTCTCAATAGTTATCGGTTGCAAGAAACATAAAGATATTTCTGAGTCAGGATTAAAGAAAGTCAGGATTAAAGAAAGTCAGGATTAAAGAAAGTCAGGATTAGGGTTGCAAAGGGTCGGAAACTTTCTGGTAAATTTCCGGAATTTTTCCATGGGAAGTTAAGCCCCGGGAATTTGGGGAATTCTGCTTAAATTCATTAAAAAAAGTTCTTATAACAGTGAACCTTTTTGTGGGATACACATAAGGCAATTCTAGGTCTTGTGCCATATTTTGGTCAAACTATCCCCAATCCAATGGAATTGCAACCCTCTGCATGTGCAGTGCATTCTTCCATCACATGTACAGCTGATTCTCAAGATCTTACACACTAATGAGATGCTATTGAGCCCACACTACTATACTGTCTGAGCCAAGGACTAGATGCTTTCTGGTAAGTTTTTATTACAATACTGGGTAGGGGTGAATATATTTTATATGACACACGTGATTTTTTGTTAACCTCTTGAAGCTAGGGGGCACTATTTTTATGTTTGGAAAAATAACGTGCCCAAAGTAAACGGCCTATTTCTCAGGACCAGATGCTAGAATATGAATATAATTGACAGATTAGGATAGAAAACACTCTAAAGTTTCCAAAACTGTAAAAATATTGTCTGTGGTTATAGCAGAACTGATATTGCAGTTGATATATTATCGAATATATATTTTAAAAACTACCCGAGGAATGATGATAAAAAACGTTTGTTTCTGTGGACATTATGAAGACTCTTTGGAATTTCCGTCTGCGTTGTCGTGATCGCTCTTTCCTGTGAATTTCTGAACATAACGCGACAAACAAACGTCGGTATTTTGGGTATAAAATAATTTTTATGGAACAAAAGGAACATTTGTAACTGGGAGTCTCGTGAGTGAAAATATCCGAAGATCATCAAAGGTAAACGGTTCATTTGATTGGCTGTGCTGCTCATGCATTGAATCTTCTCCTCAAGGACATCATGGCACTGAAAACAATGGATACACTCTACAAGAGAGCCAAGTAAATGGTTAGGTATGTGAAGGGTCGTCAAGTTATAGCAGCAATCTACCTCACCAAGCAAAGTGAGAAGAGCACCACATTGAAGCTGCCCAGCAACACCCGTTGGGGTGGTGTTGTCATCATGTTTGACAGTCTCCTGGAGTGGAAGGAGTCTCTCTAAGGAATGGCCATATCACAGTCTGCCAATATGGACCGCTCCATCAAGAGGATCCTCCTGGATGATGTATTTTGGCAGAGAGTGGTAAGCTGCCTGAAACTCCTGAAACCTATAGCAGTAGACATTGCACAGATTGAGGGAGACAATGCCATCCTGTATGATGTTCAGACTCTGCTTGCAGATGTAAGAGAAGAAATCCGTACTGCCCTGCCCACTTCACTGTTGCTCCAAGCAGAGGAAACTGCAGTTCTGAAATACATCAAAAAGCGTGAAGACTTCTGCCTGAAGCCCAAACACACTGCAGCGTGTTGGACCCCAAGTATGCTGGCAAGAGCATCCAGTCTGGTGCAGAGATCAACAAGGCCTATGGTGTCATCACTACAGTATCTCACCACCTTGGCCTGGATGAGGGCAAGGTTCTTGGCAGTCTGGCAAAGTACACTTCCTAGCAAGGGCTTTGGGATGGAGATGCAATATGGCAGTCGTGCCAACATATCTCATCAGCCACTTGGTGGAAGGGACTTTGTGGATCTGAGGCTCTTTCCCCTGTTGCCTCCATCATCCTCCAAATCCCACCAACATCAGCCGCCTCAGAGCGCAACTGGTCCTTGTTAGGGAACCCACACACACCAAAGCACGCAACAGGCTGACCAAGGGTTGAAATATTAGTGTCAATCCAAGGCATATTTGAGGCTTTTTGAGCCTGACAACGAGCCATCCCCAACAAGGTTGGAAAGTGACAGTGAAGATGAAGCCTCCGAGTCTGATGTTAAAGAGGTGGACATTGAGGAGGTCCAGGGAGAAGACATGGAAGCCTGAGAGGATGACAACCAAAGCTTTCATTTCTAGACTATCATTTTACAGATGTATGTTGAAAACATTTTTGGGAGATGCAATGGATCATTCAATATTCCCTTTCTTTTGTTGTTCAGTGAAATCATCCCATGTGAAGAGTCAACTCATTTAATTAAAGTTCAATTCGTAACTAAAATATATTCACTGCTCAAAAAAATAAAGGGAACACTAAAATAACACATCCTAGCTCTGAATGAATTAAATATTCTTTTTAAATACTTTTTTCTTTACATAGTTGAATGTGCTGACATCAAAATCACACAAAAATTATCAATGGATATCAAATTTATCAACCCATGGAAGTCTGGATTTGGAGTCACACTCAAAATTAAAGTGGAAAACCACACTACAGACTGATCCAACTTTGATGTAATGTCCTTAAAACAAGTCAAAATGAGGCTCAGTAGTGTGTGTGGCCTCTACGTGCCTGTATGACTGTATGACCTCCCTACAACACCTGGGCATGCTCCTGATGAGGTGGCGGATGGTCTCCTGAGGGATCTCCTCCCAGACCTGGACTAAAGCATCCGCCAACTCCTGGACAGTCTGTGGTGTTGGTGGATGGAGCGAGACATGATGTCCCAGATGTGCTCCATTGGATTCAGGTCTGGGGAATGGGCGGCCCAGTCCATAGCATCAATGCCTTCCTCTTGCAGGAACTGCTGACACACTCCAGCCACATGAGGTCTAGCATAGTCTTGCATTAGGAGGAACCCAGGGCCAACCGCACCAGCATATGGTCTCACAAGGGGTCTGAGGATCTCATCTCGGTACCTAATGGAAGTCAGGCTACCTCTGGCGAGCACATGGAGGGCTGTGCGGCCCCCCCAAAGAAATGCCACCCCACACCATGACTGACCCACTGCCAAACCGGTCATGCTGGAGGATGTTGCAGGCAGCAGAACGTTCTCCATGGCGTCTCCAGACTCTGTCACGTCTGTCACATGTGCTCAGTGTGAACCTGCTTTCATCTGTGAAGAGCACAGAGCGCCAGTGGCGAATTTGCCAATCTTGGTCTTCTCTGGCAAATGCCAAACGTCCTGCACGGTGTTGGGCTGTAAGCACAACCCCCACCTGTGGACGTCGGGCCCTCATACCACCCTCATGGAGTCTGTTTCTGACCGTTTGAGCAGACACATGCACATTTGTGGCCTGCTGGAGGTCATTTTGCAGGGCTCTGGCAGTGCTCCTCCTGCTCCTCCTTGCACAAAGGCGGAGGTAGCGGTCCTGCTGCTGGGTTGTTGCCCTCCTACGGCCTCCTCCACATCTCCTGATGTACTGGCCTGTCTCCTGGTAGCGCCTCCATGATCTGGACACTACGCTGACAGACACAGCAAACCTTCTTGCCACAGCTCGCATTGATGTGCCATCCTGGATGAGCTGCACTACCTGAGCCACTTGTGTGGGTTGTAGACTCCGTCTCATGCTACCACTAGAGTGAAAGCACCTCCAGCATTCAAAAGTGACCAAAACATCAGCCAGGAGGCATAGGAACTAAGAAGTGGTCTGTGGTCACCACCTGCAGAACCACTCCTTTATTGGGGGTGTCTTGCTAATTGCCTATAATTTCCACCTGTTGTCTATTCCATTTGCACAACAGCATGTGACATTTATTGTCAACCAGGGTTGCTTCCTAAGTGGACAGTTTGATTTCCCAGAAGTGTGATTGACTTGGAGTCACATTGTGTTGTTTAAGTGTTCCATTTATTTTTTTGAGCAGTGTATATTTTTTCTATTGGAAGAATTGAATCATTTGCAAAAATGTCTACTTATGATAAGGTAAAAGGTTTATGTTTCTGTCTCCATATATGGTAAATATATCCAACGCAAAAATAATCTACATTGAAATGGTATTCATATAAATTTGCATATATTTCCATTAATTCCCATATTTTCCCGTTAATTCCCACGTGAAGTTTCCACCTCTGAATATTCCCCAAAAAGTGCAACTCTAGTCAGGATAAAAGACAGTCAGGATTAATAATAATCAGGATTAAAGAAAGTCAGTCAGGATTAAAGAAAATCAGTCAGGATTAAACATAGTCAGGATCAAAGATAGTCAGTCAGGATTAAACATAGATAGTCAGGATTAAACATAGATAGTCAGGATTAAACATAGATAGTCAGGATTAAACATAGATAGTCAGGATTAAACATAGATAGTCAGGATTAAACATAGATAGTCAGGATTAAACATCGATAGTCAGGATTAAAGATAGTCAGGATTAAAGATAGTCAGTCAGGATTAAAGATAGTCAGTCAGGATTAAACATAGTCAGGATTAAAAAGTCAGGATTAAAAAATCAGGATTAAAAATAGTCATGATTAAAGATAGTCAGGATCAAAGATAGTCAGTCAGGATTAACCACAGTCAGGATTAAAGATAGTCAATTAAGATTAAAGATAGTCAGTCAGGATTAAACATAGTCAGTCAGGATTAAAGATAGTCAGGATTAAAGATAGTCAGTCAGGATTAAAGATAGTCAGTCAGGATTAAAGATAGTCAGGGTTAAAGATAGTCGGTCAGGATTAAACATAGTCAGGATTAAAGATAGTCAGTCATGATTAACGATAGTCAGTCAGGATTAAAGATAGTCAGTCAGGATTAAAGATAGTCAGTCAGGATTAAAGATAGTCAGTCAGGATTAAAGATAGTCAGTCAGGATTAAAGATAGTCAGTCAGGATTAAAGATAGTCAGTCAGGATTAAAGATAGTCAGTCAGGATTAAAGATAGTCAGTCAGGATTAAACAGTCAGGATTAAAGATAGTCAGTCAGGATTAAAGATAGTCAGTCAGGATTAAACAGTCAGGATTAAAGATAGTCAGTCAGGATTAAAGATAGTCAGGATAAAACAAAAAAAGGCTGTGATTCTTCAATCTTGTCAGGGTGGTTGCATAAAAGTTCCCTTTGTCATAAGGCAGCAGTACCTGAAATCTAGACCTCTCTTTTCACTGTATCTCTTAAACATTTAGTATACATTTTTCTAATTGTATTTCTCATGCGCCGGCCTTTGATTGTTATAATTGTTTCACAAATTCCCTTTGTGTACTTTGTATTGTTTTGTTACTTTTTGTGAAGCAGG
Source organism: Oncorhynchus tshawytscha (assembly GCF_018296145.1). Taxonomy (NCBI): domain Eukaryota; kingdom Metazoa; phylum Chordata; class Actinopteri; order Salmoniformes; family Salmonidae; genus Oncorhynchus; species Oncorhynchus tshawytscha. The sequence goes on from NC_056454.1 coordinate 52,046,413, forward strand.
GTTCCCTTGCAAAAGAGACGTCGGCCTCAATGGGACTTCCCTGTATAAATAATGGTAAAAAAAAGAATAATGTTTTTAGCCAGGGGATAATCCATCTCTGGTTGTCTGGAGTCGACGGAATGAAAAATGGGACCCTCCGTCGACCTCCATTGTAGAAGGCACCTCTTCTTCCCTATGTCGTCTTCTCCTGTTGGATCTGAAAACAGCAAGCCTGGACAAGGACATGTCGAGAAAATCAATCAATCAATGGATCCCTCATAATAAATTCAGAAATAATCAATAAATCCACTTTCCAAACTAGAAAAGGAATATGTTCTTGAAGAAAAATAGTTTGCTTGCTTCAGCTGCGGAAAAGTACTGAGTGTTACCTTGAGTGTGGTGAACATGAGTCCCAGCTCTCCGTGCTGCAGATAGGGGTCCATTAGATCTTCTATCAAACTCACCTCAGCAGCCAGGTTCCTCATCCTAAAACAGGGACAAAGCTATCTGCACCTTGACTGGGACTGCAATGTAGGAAACTAGCTTTAAAACATAGAAATGTTGTCTCTGCAGCCTGTTGTCAGTAGGAGTAATGCCTCCTGTCCTCAGTAGTAATGTCTCCTGTCCTCAGTAGTAATGTCTCCTGTCCTCAGTAGTAATGCCTCCTGTCCTCAGTAGTAATGCCTCCTGTCCTCAGTAGTAATGCCTCCTGTCCTCAGTAGTAATGCCTCCTGTCCTCAGTAGTAATGCCTCCTGTCCTCAGTAGTAATGCCTCCTGTCCTCAGTAGTAATGCCTCCTGTCCTCAGTAGTAACGGTAGTAATACCTCCTGTCCTCAGTAGTAACGGTAGTAAATACCTCCTGTCCTCATTAGTAATGGTAGTAAATACCTCCTGTCCTCAGTAGTAATGCCTCCTGTCCACAGTAGTAACGGTAGTAATGCCTCCTGTCCTCAGTAGTAATGCCTCCTGTCCTCAGTAGTAATGCCTCCTGTCCTCAGTAGTAATGCCTCCTGTCCTCAGTAGTAATGCCTCCTGTCCTCAGTAGTAACAGTAGTAAATACCTCCTGTCCTCAGTAGTAATGCCACCTGTCCTCAGTAGTAAATACCTCCTGTCCTCAGTAGTAAATACCTCCTGTCCTCAGTAGTAAATACCTCCTGTCCTCAGTAGTAAATGCCTCCTGTCCTCAGTAGTAAATGCCTCCTGTCCTCAGTAGTAATGCCTCCTGTCCACAGTAGTAACGGTAGTAATGCCTCCTGTCCTCAGTAGTAATGCCTCCTGTCCTCAGTAGTAATGCCTCCTGTCCTCAGTAGTAACAGTAGTAAATACCTCCTGTCCTCAGGAGTAATGCCTCCTGTCCTCAGTAGTAAATACCTCCTGTCCTCAGTAGTAAATACCTCCTGTCCTCAGTAGTAATGCCTCCTGTCCTCAGTAGTAAATACCTCCTGTCCTCAGTAGTAAATACCTCCTGTCCTCAGTAGTAATGCCTCCTGTCCTCAGTAGTAAATACCTCCTGTCCTCAGTAGTAAATACCTCCTGTCCTCAGTAGTAAATACCTCCTGTCCTCAGTAGTAAATACCTCTTGTCCTCAGTAGTAATGCCTCCTGTCCTCAGTAGTAATGCCTCCTGTCCTCAGTAGTAACAGTAGTAAATACCTCCTGTCCTCAGTAGTAATGCCTCCTGTCCTCAGTAGTAAATACCTCCTGTCCTCAGTAGTAAATACCTCCTGTCCTCAGTAGTAAATACCTCCTGTCCTCAGTAGTAAATACCTCCTGTCCTCAGTAGTAAATACCTCCTGTCCTCAGTAGTAAATGCCTCCTGTCCTCAGTAGTAATGCCTCCTGTCCTCAGTAGTAACGGTAGTAATGCCTCCTGTCCTCAGTAGTAATGCCTCCTGTCCTCAGTAGTAATGCCTCCTGTCCTCAGTAGTAACAGTAGTAAATACCTCCTGTCCTCAGTAGTAATGCCTCCTGTCCTCAGTAGTAAATACCTCCTGTCCTCAGTAGTAAATACCTCCTGTCCTCAGTAGTAATGCCTCCTGTCCTCAGTAGTAAATACCTCCTGTCCTCAGTAGTAAATGCCTCCTGTCCTCAGTAGTAATGCCTCCTGTCCTCAGTAGTAAATACCTCCTGTCCTCAGTAGTAAATACCTCCTGTCCTCAGTAGTAAATGCCTCCTGTCCTCAGTAGTAAATGCCTCCTGTCCTCAGTAGTAAATGCCTCCTGTCCTCAGTAGTAATGCCTCCTGTCCTCAGTAGTAACGCCTCCTGTCCTCAGTAGTAACGGTAGTAATGCCTCCTGTCCTCAGTAGTAACGGTAGTAATGCCTCCTGTCCTCAGTAGTAACGGTAGTAATGCCTCCTGTCCTCAGTAGTAATGCCTCCTGTCCTCAGTAGTAATGCCTCCTGTCCTCAGTAGTAACGGTAGTAATGCCTCCTGTCCTCAGTAGTAACAGTAGTAATGCATCCTGTCCTCAGTAGTAACAGTAGTAATGCATCCTGTCCTCAGTAGTAACAGTAGTAATGCCTCCTGTCCTCAGTAGTAATGCCTCCTGTCCTCAGTAGTAACAGTAGTAATACCTCCTGTCCTCAGTAGTAACAGTAGTAATGCATCCTGTCCTCAGTAGTAACAGTAGTAATGCATCCTGTCCTCAGTAGTAACAGTAGTAATGCATCCTGTCCTCAGTAGTAACAGTAGTAATGCCTCCTGTCCTCAGTAGTAACAGTGGTTAATACCTCCTGTCCTCAGTAGTAACGGTAGTAATACCTCCTGTCCTCAGTAGTAACGGTAATAATGCCTCCTGTCCTCAGTAGTAACGGTAGTAATGCCTCCTGTCCTCAGTAGTAACGGTAGTAATACCTCCTGTCCTCAATAGTAACAGTAGTAATGCCTCCTGGCCTCAATAGTAACGGTAGTAATGCCTCCTGCCCTCAGTAGTAATGCCTCCTGTCCTTAGTAGTAACAGTAGTAATGCCTCCTGTCCTCAATAGTAACGGTAGTAATGCCTCCTGACCTCAGTAGTAACAGTAGTAATGCCTCCTGTCCTCAGTAGTAATGCCTCCTGCCCTCAGTAGTAATGCCTCCTGTCCTCAGTAGTAATGCCTCCTGCCCTCAGTAGTAATGCCTCCTGCCCTCAGTAGTAATGCCTCCTGTCCTCAGTAGTAACAGTAGTAATGCCTCCTGTCCTCAATAGTAACGGTAGTAATGCCTCCTGACCTCAGTAGTAACAGTAGTAATGCCTCCTGTCCTCAGTAGTAACAGTAGTAATGCCTCCTGTCCTCAGTAGTAATGCCTCCTGTCCTCAGTAGTAATGCCTCCTGTCCTCAGTAGTAATGCCTCCTGTCCTCAGTAGTAATGCCTCCTGTCCTCAGTAGTAATGCCTCCTGTCCTCAGTAGTAATGCCTCCTGTCCTCAGTAGTAATGCCTCCTGTCCTCAGTAGTAATGCCTCCTGTCCTCAGTAGTAACAGTAGTAATGCCTCCTGTCCTCAGTAGTAACGGTAGTAATGCCTCCTGTCCTCAGTAGTAACAGTAGTAATGCATCCTGTCCTCAGTAGTAACAGTAGTAATGCCTCCTGTCCTCAGTAGTAATGCCTCCTGTCCTCAGTAGTAACAGTAGTAATACCTCCTGTCCTCAGTAGTAACAGTAGTAATGCATCCTGTCCTCAGTAGTAACAGTAGTAATGCATCCTGTCCTCAGTAGTAACAGTAGTAATGCCTCCTGTCCTCAGTAGTAATGCCTCCTGTCCTCAGTAGTAACAGTAGTAATACCTCCTGTCCTCAGTAGTAACAGTAGTAATGCATCCTGTCCTCAGTAGTAACAGTAGTAATGCATCCTGTCCTCAGTAGTAACAGTAGTAATGCCTCCTGTCCTCAGTAGTAACAGTGGTAAATACCTCCTGTCCTCAGTAGTAACAGTGGTAAATACCTCCTGTCCTCAGTAGTAACGGTAGTAATACCTCCTGTCCTCAGTAGTAACGGTAGTAATGCCTCCTGTCCTCAGTAGTAACGGTAGTAATGCCTCCTGTCCTCAGTAGTAACGGTAGTAATACCTCCTGTCCTCAATAGTAACAGTAGTAATGCCTCCTGTCCTCAGTAGTAATACCTCCTGTCCTCAGTAGTAACGGTAGTAATGCCTCCTGTCCTCAGTAGTAACGGTAGTAATGCATCCTGTCCTCAGTAGTAACAGTAGTATTGCCTCCTGTCCTCAGTAGTAACAGTAGTAATGCCTCCTGTCCTCAGTAGTAATGCCTCCTGTCCTCAGTAGTAATGCCTCCTGTCCTCAGTAGTAACGGTAGTAATGCCTCCTGTCCTCAGTAGTAACAGTAGTAAATACCTCCTGTCCTCAGTAGTAACGGTAGTAATACCTCCTGTCCTCAGTAGTAACGGTAGTAATGCATCCTGTCCTCAATAGTAACGGTAGTAATACCTCCTGTCCTCAGTAGTAACGGTAGTAATGCCTCCTGTCCTCAGTAGTAACAGTAGGAATGCCTCCGTTCCTCAGTAGTAATGCCTCCTGTCCTCAGTAGTAATGTCTCCTGTCCTCAGTAGTAATGCATCCTGTCCTCAGTAGTAACGGTAGTAATGCCTCCTGTCCTCAGTAGTAATGCATCCTGTCCTCAGTAGTAACAGTAGTAAATACCTCCTGTCCTCAGTAGTAACAGTAGTAAATACCTCCTGTCCTCAGTAACGGTAGTAATGCCTCCTGTCCTCAGTAGTAACGGTAGTAATGCATCCTGTCCTCAGTAGTAACGGTAGTAATGCCTCCTGTCCTCAGTAGTAACAGTAGTAATGCATCCTGTCCTCAGTAGTAACAGTAGTAATGCGTCCTGTCCTCAGTAGTAATGCCTCCTGTCCTCAGTAGTAATGCCTCCTGTCCTCAGTAGTAACACTAGTAATACCTCCTGTCCTCAGTAGTAACAGTAGTAATGCATCCTGTCCTCAGTAGTAACAGTAGTAATGCATCCTGTCCTCAGTAGTAACAGTAGTAATGCCTCCTGTCCTCAGTAGTAACAGTGGTAAATACCTCCTGTCCTCAGTAGTAACGGTAGTAATACCTCCTGTCCTCAGTAGTAACGGTAGTAATGCCTCCTGTCCTCAGTAGTAACGGTAGTAATGCCTCCTGTCCTCAGTAGTAACGGTAGTAATACCTCCTGTCCTCAGTAGTAACGGTAGTAATACCTCCTGTCCTCAATAGTAACAGTAGTAATGCCTCCTGTCCTCAGTAGTAATACCTCCTGTCCTCAGTAGTAACGGTAGTAATGCCTCCTGTCCTCAGTAGTAACGGTAGTAATGCATCCTGTCCTCAGTAGTAACAGTAGTATTGCCTCCTGTCCTCAGTAGTAACAGTAGTAATGCCTCCTGTCCTCAGTAGTAATGCCTCCTGTCCTCAGTAGTAATGCATCCTGTCCTCAGTAGTAACGGTAGTAATACCTCCTGTCCTCAGTAGTAACGGTAGTAATGCATCCTGTCCTCAGTAGTAACGGTAGTAATACCTCCTGTCCTCAGTAGTAACGGTAGTAATGCCACCTGTCCTCAGTAGTAACAGTAGGAATGCCTCCGTTCCTCAGTAGTAATGCCTCCTGTCCTCAGTAGTAATGTCTCCTGTCCTCAGTAGTAATGCATCCTGTCCTCAGTAGTAACGGTAGTAATGCCTCCTGTCCTCAGTAGTAATGCATCCTGTCCTCAGTAGTAACAGTAGTAAATACCTCCTGTCCTCAGTAGTAACAGTAGTAAATACCTCCTGTCCTCAGTAACGGTAGTAATGCCTCCTGTCCTCAGTAGTAACGGTAGTAATGCATCCTGTCCTCAGTAGTAACGGTAGTAATGCCTCCTGTCCTCAGTAGTAACGGTAGTAATGCCTCCTGTCCTCAGTAGTAATGCCTCCTGTCCTCAGTAGTAACGGTAGTAATGCCTCCTGTCCTCAGTAGTAATGCCTCCTGACCTTAGTAGTAATGGTAGTAATGCCTCCTGTCCTCAGTAGTAACGGTAGTAATGCCTCCTGTCCTCGGCAGTAATGCCTCCTGTCCTCAGTTAGTAATGCCTCCTGTCCTCAGTAGTAATGCCTCCTGTCCTCAGTAGTAATGCCTCCTGTCCTCAGTAGTAATGCCTCCTGTCCTCAGTAGTAATGCCTCCTGTCCTCAGTAGTAACGGTAGTAATACCTCCTGTCCTCAGTAGTAACGGTAGTAAATACCTCCTGTCCTCAGTAGTAATGGTAGTAAATACCTCCTGTCCTCATTAGTAATGGTAGTAAATACCTCCTGTCCTCAGTAGTAATGCCTCCTGTCCTCAGTAGTAACAGTAGTAATACCTCCTGTCCTCAGTAGTAACAGTAGTAATGCATCCTGTCCTCAGTAGTAACAGTAGTAATGCCTCCTGTCCTCAGTAGTAACAGTGGTAAATACCTCCTGTCCTCAGTAGTAACGGTAGTAATACCTCCTGTCCTCAGTAGTAACGGTATTAATGCCTCCTGTCCTCAGTAGTAACGTAGTAATGCCTCCTGTCCTCAGTAGTAATGGTAGTAATACCTCCTGTCCTCAATAGTAACAGTAGTAATGCCTCCTGTCCTCAGTAGTAATACCTCCTGTCCTCAGTAGTAACGGTAGTAATGCCTCCTGTCCTCAGTAGTAACGGTAGTAATGCATCCTGTCCTCAGTAGTAACAGTAGTATTGCCTCCTGTCCTCAGTAGTAACAGTAGTAATGCCTCCTGTCCTCAGTAGTAATGCCTCCTGTCCTCAGTAGTAATGCATCCTGTCCTCAGTAGTAACGGTAGTAATGCCTCCTGTCCTCAGTAGTAACAGTAGTAAATACCTCCTGTCCTCAGTAGTAACGGTAGTAATACCTCCTGTCCTCAGTAGTAACGGTAGTAATGCATCCTGTCCTCAGTAGTAACGGTAGTAATACCTCCTGTCCTCAGTAGTAACGGTAGTAAATACCTCCTGTCCTCATTAGTAACGGTAGTAAATACCTCCTGTCCTCAGTAGTAATGCCTCCTGTCCACAGTAGTAACGGTAGTAATGCCTCCTGTCCTCAGTAGTAATGCCTCCTGTCCTCAGTAGTAATGCCTCCTGTCCTCAGTAGTAACGGTAGTAATGCCTCCTGTCCTCAGTAGTAACAGTAGTAAATACCTCCTGTCCTCAGTAGTAAATACCTCCTGTCCTCAGTAGTAATGCATCCTGTCCTCAGTAGTAACGGTAGTAATGCCTCCTGTCCTCAGTAGTAATGCCTCCTGACCTCAGTAGTAATGGTAGTAATGCCTCCTGTCCTCAGTAGTAACGGTAGTAATGCCTCCTGTCCTCGGCAGTAATGCCTCCTGTCCTCAGTTAGTAATGCCTCCTGTCCTCAGTAGTAATGCCTCCTGTCCTCAGTAGTAATGCCTCCTGTCCTCAGTAGTAACGGTAGTAAATACCTCCTGTCCTCAGTAGTAATGGTAGTAAATACCTCCTGTCCTCATTAGTAATGGTAGTAAATACCTCCTGTCCTCAGTAGTAATGCCTCCTGTCCACAGTAGTAACGGTAGTAATGCCTCCTGTCCTCAGTAGTAATGCCTCCTGTCCTCAGTAGTAATGCCTCCTGTCTTCAGTAGTAACGGTAGTAATGCCTCCTGTCCTCAGTAGTAACAGTAGTAAATACCTCCTGTCCTCAGTAGTAATGCCTCCTGTCCTCAGTAGTAAATACCTCCTGTCCTCAGTAGTAAATACCTCCTGTCCTCAGTAGTAATGCCTCCTGTCCTCAGTAGTAATGCCTCCTGTCCTCAGTAGTAATGCCTCCTGTCCTCAGTAGTAATGCCTCCTGTCCTCAGTAGTAATGCCTCCTGTCCTCAGTAGTAATGCCTCCTGTCCTCAGTAGTAATGCCTCCTGTCCTCAGTAGTAATGCCTCCTGTCCTCAGTAGTAATGCCTCCTGTCCTCAGTAGTAATGCCTCCTGTCCTCAGTAGTAATGCCTCCTGTCCTCAGTAGTAATGCCTCCTGTCCTCAGTAGTAATGCCTCCTGTCCTAAGTAGTAATGCCTCCTGTCCTAAGTAGTAATGCCTCCTGTCCTCAGTAGTAATGCCTCCTGTCCTCAGTAGTAATGCCTCCTGTCCTCAGTAGTAATACCTCCTGTCCTCAGTAGTAACGGTAGTAAATACCTCCTGTCCTCAGTAGTAATGCCTCCTGTCCACAGTAGTAACGGTAGTAATGCCTCCTGTCCTCAGTAGTAATGCCTCCTGTCCTCAGTAGTAATGCCTCCTGTCCTCAGTAGTAACGGTAGTAATGCCTCCTGTCCTCAGTAGTAACAGTAGTAAATACCTCCTGTCCTCACTAGTAATGCCTCCTGTCCTCAGTAGTAAATACCTCCTGTCCTCAGTAGTAAATACCTCCTGTCCTCAGTAGTAATGCCTCCTGTCCTCAGTAGTAATGCCTCCTGTCCTCAGTAGTAACAGTAGTAATACCTCCTGTCCTCAGTAGTAACAGTAGTAATGCATCCTGTCCTCAGTAGTAACAGTAGTAATGCCTCTTGTCCTCAGTAGTAACAGTGGTAAATACCTCCTGTCCTCAGTAGTAACGGTAGTAATACCTCCTGTCCTCAGTAGTAACGGTAGTAATGCCTCCTGTCCTCAGTAGTAACGGTAGTAATGCCTCCTGTCCTCAGTAGTAACGGTAGTAATACCTCCTGTCCTCAGTAGTAATACCTCCTGTCCTCAGTAGTAACGTAGTAATGCCTCCTGTCCTCAGTAGTAACGGTAGTAATGCATCCTGTCCTCAGTAGTAACAGTAGTATTGCCTCCTGTCCTCAGTAGTAACAGTAGTAATGCCTCCTGTCCTAAGTAGTAATGCCTCCTGTCCTAAGTAGTAATGCCTCCTGTCCTCAGTAGTAATGCCTCCTGTCCTCAGTAGTAATGCCTCCTGTCCTCAGTAGTAATGCCTCCTGTCCTCAGTAGTAATACCTCCTGTCCTCAGTAGTAACGGTAGTAAATACCTCCTGTCCTCATTAGTAATGGTAGTAAATACCTCCTGTCCTCAGTAGTAATGCCTCCTGTCCACAGTAGTAACGGTAGTAATGCCTCCTGTCCTCAGTAGTAATGCCTCCTGTCCTCAGTAGTAATGCCTCCTGTCCTCAGTAGTAACGGTAGTAATGCCTCCTGTCCTCAGTAGTAACAGTAGTAAATACCTCCTGTCCTCACTAGTAATGCCTCCTGTCCTCAGTAGTAAATACCTCCTGTCCTCAGTAGTAAATACCTCCTGTCCTCAGTAGTAATGCCTCCTGTCCTCAGTAGTAATGCCTCCTGTCCTCAGTAGTAACAGTAGTAATACCTCCTGTCCTCAGTAGTAACAGTAGTAATGCATCCTGTCCTCAGTAGTAACAGTAGTAATGCCTCTTGTCCTCAGTAGTAACAGTGGTAAATACCTCCTGTCCTCAGTAGTAACGGTAGTAATACCTCCTGTCCTCAGTAGTAACGGTAGTAATGCCTCCTGTCCTCAGTAGTAACGGTAGTAATGCCTCCTGTCCTCAGTAGTAACGGTAGTAATACCTCCTGTCCTCAGTAGTAATACCTCCTGTCCTCAGTAGTAACGGTAGTAATGCCTCCTGTCCTCAGTAGTAACGGTAGTAATGCATCCTGTCCTCAGTAGTAACAGTAGTATTGCCTCCTGTCCTCAGTAGTAACAGTAGTAATGCCTCCTGTCCTCAGTAGTAATGCCTCCTGTCCTCAGTAGTAATGCATCCTGTCCTCAGTAGTAACGGTAGTAATGCCTCCTGTCCTCAGTAGTAACAGTGGTAAATACCTCCTGTCCTCAGTAGTAACGGTAGTAATACCTCCTGTCCTCAGTAGTAATGCATCCTGTCCTCAGTAGTAATACCTCCTGTCCTCAGTAGTAATACCTCCTGTCCTCAGTAGTAACGGTAGTAAATACCTCCTGTCCTCAGTAGTAATGCCTCCTGTCCTCAGTAGTAACGGTAGTAAATACCTCCTGTCCTCATTAGTAACGGTAGTAAATACCTCCTGTCCTCAGTAGTAATGCATCCTGTCCACAGTAGTAACGGTAGTAATGCCTCCTGTCCTCAGTAGTAACAGTAGTAAATACCTCCTGTCCTCAGTAGTAAATACCTCCTGTCCTCAGTAGTAAATACCTCCTGTCCTCAGTAGTAATGCCTCCTGTCCTCAGTAGTAATGCCTCCTGTTCTAAGTAGTAATGCCTCCTGTCCTAAGTAGTAATGCCTCCTGTCCTCAGTAGTAATGCCTCCTGACCTCAGTAGTAATGCCTCCTGTCCTCAGTAGTAATGCCTCCTGTCCTCAGTAGTAACGGTAGTAATACCTCCTGTCCTCAGTAGTAACGGTAGTAAATACCTCCTGTCCTCATTAGTAATGGTAGTAAATACCTCCTGTCCTCAGTAGTAATGCCTCCTGTCCACAGTAGTAATGGTAGTAATGCCTCCTGTCCTCAGTAGTAATGCCTCCTGTCCTCAGTAGTAACGGTAGTAATGCCTCCTGTCCTCAGTAGTAACAGTAGTAAATACCTCCTGTCCTCAGTAGTAATGCCTCCTGTCCTCAGTAGTAAATACCTCCTGTCCTCAGTAGTAAATACCTCCTGTCCTCAGTAGTAAATACCTCCTGTCCTCAGTAGTAAATGCCTCCTGTCCTAAGTAGTAATGCCTCCTGTCCTCAGTAGTAATGCCTCCTGTCCTCAGTAGTAATGCCTCCTGTCCTCAGTAGTAAATGCCTCCTGTCCTCAGTAGTAATGCCTCCTGTCCTCAGTAGTAATGCCTCCTGTCCTCAGTAGTAATGCCTCCTGTCCTCAGTAGTAATGCCTCCTGTCCTCAGTAGTAATGCCTCCTGTCCTCAGTAGTAACGGTAGTAATACCTCCTGTCCTCAGTAGTAACGGTAGTAAATACCTCCTGTCCTCATTAGTAATGGTAGTAAATACCTCCTGTCCTCAGTAGTAATGCCTCCTGTCCACAGTAGTAACGGTAGTAATGCCTCCTGTCCTCAGTAGTAATGCCTCCTGTCCTCAGTAGTAATGCCTCCTGTCCTCAGTAGTAACAGTAGTAAATACCTCCTGTCCTCAGTAGTAATGCCTCCTGTCCTCAGTAGTAAATACCTCCGGTCCTCAGTAGTAAATACCTCCTGTCCTCAGTAGTAAATACCTCCTGTCCTCAGTAGTAAATACCTCCTGTCCTCAGTAGTAAATACCTCCTGTCCTCAGTAGTAAATGCCTCCTGTCCTCAGTAGTAAATGCCTCCTGTCCTCAGTAGTAAATGCCTCCTGTCCTCAGTAGTAAATACCTCCTGTCCTCAGTAGTAAATGCCTCCTGTCCTCAGTAGTAAATGCCTCCTGTCCTCAGTAGTAAATGCCTCCTGTCCTCAGTAGTAAATGCCTCCTGTCCTCAGTAGTAATGCCTCCTGTCCTCAGTAGTAATGCCTCCTGTCCTCAGTAGTAATGCCTCCTGTCCTCAGTAGTAATGCCTCCTGTCCTCAGTAGTAATGCCTCCTGTCCTCAGTAGTAATGCCTCCTGTCCTCAGTAGTAATGCCTCCTGTCCTCAGTAGTAATGCCTCCTGTCCTCAGTAGTAATGCCTCCTGTCCTCAGTAGTAATGCCTCCTGTCCTCAGTAGTAATGCATCCTGTCCTCAGTAGTAACAGTAGTAATGCATCCTGTCCTCAGTAGTAACAGTAGTAATGCATCCTGTCTTCAGTAGTAACAGTAGTAATGCCTCCTGTCCTCAGTAGTAATGCCTCCTGTCCTCAGTAGTAATGCCTCCTGTCCTCAGTAGTAATGCCTCCTGTCCTCAGTAGTAATGCCTCCTGTCCTCAGTAGTAATGCCTCCTGTCCTCAGTAGTAATGCCTCCTGTCCTCAGTAGTAATGCCTCCTGTCCTCAGTAGTAATGCCTCCTGTCCTCAGTAGTAATGCCTCCTGTCCTCAGTAGTAATGCCTCCTGTCCTCAGTAGTAATGCCTCCTGTCCTCAGTAGTAATGCCTCCTGTCCTCAGTAGTAATGCCTCCTGTCCTCAGTAGTAATGCATCCTGTCCTCAGTAGTAACAGTAGTAATGCATCCTGTCTTCAGTAGTAACAGTAGTAATGCCTCCTGTCCTCAGTAGTAATGCCTCCTGTCCTCAGTAGTAACGGTAGTAATACATCCTGTCCTCAGTAGTAATGCCTCCTGTCCTCAGTAGTAATGCCTCCTGTCCTCAGTAGTAATGCCTCCTGTCCTCAGTAGTAATGCCTCCTGTCCTCAGTAGTAATGCCTCCTGTCCTCAGTAGTAATGCCTCCTGTCCTCAGTAGTAATGCCTCCTGTCCTCAGTAGTAACGGTAGTAAATACCTCCTGTCCTCATTAGTAATGGTAGTAAATACCTCCTGTCCTCAGTAGTAATGCCTCCTGTCCACAGTAGTAACGGTAGTAATGCCTCCTGTCCTCAGTAGTAATGCCTCCTGTCCTCAGTAGTAATGCCTCCTGTCCTCAGTAGTAACGGTAGTAATGCCTCCTGTCCTCAGTAGTAACAGTAGTAAATACCTCCTGTCCTCAGTAGTCATGCCTCCTGTCCTCAGTAGTAAATACCTCCTGTCCTCAGTAGTAAATACCTCCTGTCCTCAGTAGTAATGCCTCCTGTCCTCAGTAGTAATGCCTCCTGTCCTCAGTAGTAACAGTAGTAATGCCTCTTGTCCTCAGTAGTAACAGTGGTAAATACCTCCTGTCCTCAGTAGTAACGGTAGTAATACCTCCTGTCCTCAGTAGTAACGGTAGTAATGCCTCCTGTCCTCAGTAGTAACGGTAGTAATGCCTCCTGTCCTCAGTAGTAACGGTAGTAATACCTCCTGTCCTCAGTAGTAATACCTCCTGTCCTCAGTAGTAACGGTAGTAATGCCTCCTGTCCTCAGTAGTAACGGTAGTAATGCATCCTGTCCTCAGTAGTAACGGTAGTATTGCCTCCTGTCCTCAGTAGTAACAGTAGTAATGCCTCCTGTCCTCAGTAGTAATGCATCCTGTCCTCAGTAGTAATGCATCCTGTCCTCAGTAGTAACGGTAGTAATGCCTCCTGTCCTCAGTAGTAACAGTAGTAAATACCTCCTGTCCTCAGTAGTAACGGTAGTAATACCTCCTGTCCTCAGTAGTAACGGTAGTAATGCATCCTGTCCTCAGTAGTAACGGTAGTAATACCTCCTGTCCTCAGTAGTAACAGTAGTAAATACCTCCTGTCCTCATTAGTAATGGTAGTAAATACCTCCTGTCCTCAGTAGTAATGCCTCCTGTCCACAGTAGTAACGGTAGTAATGCCTCCTGTCCTCAGTAGTAATGCCTCCTGTCCTCAGTAGTAATGCCTCCTGTCCTCAGTAGTAACGGTAGTAATGCCTCCTGTCCTCAGTAGTAACAGTACTAAATACCTCCTGTCCTCAGTAGTAATGCCTCCTGTCCTCAGTAGTAAATACCTCCTGTCCTCAGTAGTAAATACCTCCTGTCCTCAGTAGTAATGCCTCCTGTCCTCAGCAGTAATGCCTCCTGTCCTCAGTAGTAATGCCTCCTGTCCTCAGTAGTAATGCCTCCTGTCCTCAGTAGGAATGCCTCCTGTCCTCAGTAGGAATGCCTCCTGTCCTCAGTAGGAATGCCTCCTGTCCTCAGTAGTAACAGTAGTAATGCATCCTGTCCTCAGTAGTAACAGTACTAATGCATCCTGTCCTCAGTAGTAACAGTAGTAATGCCTCCTGTCTTCAGTAGTAACAGTAGTAATGCATCCTGTCCTCAGTAGTAACAGTAGTAATGCATCCTGTCCTCAGTAGTAACAGTAGTAATGCATCCTGCCTTCAGTAGTAACAGTAGTAATGCCTCCTGTCCTCAGTAGTAATGCCTCCTGTCCTCAGTAGTAACGGTAGTAATGCATCCTGTCCTCAGTAGTAACGGTAGTAATGCCTCCTTACCGTGCTCTAAGCACCACGTAGAGAAACAGAGGTAAGAGGTCATCCATGGACAACAGGAAGTTCCCCTCTAGCAGGGCTTGTACTTCCTGGGTCAGCTCCTCAAAGGTACGCTGGATCACCTGCAGCTTGTCTGACGGGGTGAAGGTGGTGCTGCGAGAGGTAAACAAACAAACAACACACAAACAAACAACACACAAACAAACAACACACAAACACACAAACAAATCCAAGTTTATTTGTCACGTGCGCCCAATACAACAGGTGTAGTAGACCTTACAGTGAAATGCTGAATACAACAGGTGTAGTAGACCTTACAGTGAAATGCTGAATACAACAGGTGTAGTAGACCTCACAGCGAAATGCTTACTTACAGGCTCTAACCAATAGTGCGGAGAAAAAAAAGTGTGTGTGTGTGTAAGTAAAGAAATAAAACAACAGTAAAAAGACATTTGAAAATAACAGTAGAGAGGCTATATACAGACACCGGTTAGTCGGGTTGATTGAGGTAGTATGCACATGTAGATATGACTAAAGTGACTATGCATATATGATGAACAGAGTTAGCAGTAGCATAAAAGAGGGGTTGGGGGAATGCAGATAGCCCGGTTAGCCACTGTACGGGGCACTGGTTGGTTGGGGGGTGCAGATAGCCCGGTTAGCCACTGTACGGGGCACTGGTTGGTCGGGGGAATGCAGATAGCCCGGTTAGCCACTGTACAGGGGCACTGGTTGGTCGGGGGTTACAGATAGCCCGGTTAGCCACTGTACAGGGGCACTGGTTGGTGGGGGGATGCAGATAGCCCGGTTAGCCACTGTACGGGGCACTGGTTGGTCGGGGGAATGCAGATAGCCCGGTTAGCCAATGTACGGGGCACTGGTTGGTCGGGGGATGCAGATAGCCCGGTTAGCCAATGTACGGGGGCACTGGTTGGTCGGGGGATGCAGATAGCCCGGTTAGCCACTGTACGGGGCACTGGTTGGTCGGGGGATGCAGATAGCCCGGTTAGCCACTGTACGGGGGCACTGGTTGGTCGGGGGATGCAGATAGCCTGGTTAGCCAATGTATGGGGCACTGGTTGGTCGGGGGATGCAGATAGCCTGGTTAGCCACTGTACAGGGGCACTGGTTGGTCGGGGGAATGCAGATAGCCTGGTTAGCCACTGTACAGGGGCACTGGTTGGTCGGGGGAATGCAGATAGCCTGGTTAGCCAATGTATGGGGCACTGGTTGGTCGGGGGATGCAGATAGCCTGGTTAGCCACTGTACGGGGCACTGGTTGGTCGGGGGAATGCAGATAGCCTGGTTAGCCAATGTATGGGGCACTGGTTGGTCGGGGGATGCAGATAGCCTGGTTAGCCAATGTATGGGGCACTGGTTGGTCGGGGGAATGCAGATAGCCTGGTTAGCCACTGTACGGGGGCACTGGTTGGTCGGGGGAATGCAGATAGCCCGGTTAGCCAATGTACGGGGCACTGGTTGGTCGGGGGATGCAGATAGCCCGGTTAGCCACTGTACAGGGGCACTGGTTGGTCGGGGGGGATTTGCAGATAGCCCGGTTAGCCACTGTACGGGGGCACTGGTTGGTCGGGCCAATGAAAGACAGAAAAGACTTATACATGATACAAGACAATATCTGCCTCCCAAATGGGCCCCGGATCAAAAGCAGTCACCTATAAAGGGAATGAGGGTCCATTTGGGAGGTTGCCTGAGGGATATGACACTGTAGCATCCCTTACCTGATCTGTTGTAAAGTCTTCACTGCAGAAGCAAAGCAAGCATTTTTGGTGCTGGGAAGGACCTAATCGCAGAAATATATCAGAGGTTTGAGTAACAGATATTTATCAAGTGGACGACATTGATGGAAAAGGGTATAGGACATGAAATATCAAGAGGAGGAAAAGTCTCTGGGTGAAAATAGGGTACTATACCATCCCCTGTAGTAATACCGTAACAAGGTTTGTTAGATATTAATCTCATGAAATCAAGCTGCCCCGGGGGGCTCAAGCTACCTCGGGAGATCCAAGCTACCTCGGGAGATCAAAGCTACCTCGGGAGATCAAAGCTACCTCGGGAGATCAAAGCTACCTCGGGAGATCAAAGCTACCTCGGGAGATCAAAGCTACCTCGGGAGATCAAAGATCACAGATTTCCTAGAAGAGCTAAAGAGGATCAACTGCATGAGGACAAAGGCTACATAGTACAGAAAGAGTTACATGTGTGGGTAAAAGCAAGATGGATTCTAAGAGATGGTTCAAAAGACTGGAGAGAAGCAGGAAAGACCACATAAGAAGAAGAGAGTAGAGATCTAGAGCCCACCTGCTGCTTCTCTCCCAACACGGTGACGGAGACCGGCCAGAACTTCCTGAGAGGTAATCACAGAGGGTCGACATTAATAATCACAGAGGGTTCAGATAATCACAGAGGGTCGACATTAATAATCAGAGGGTCGACATTAATAATCACAGAGGGTCGACATTAATAATCACAGAGGGTTCAGATAATCACAGAGGGTCGACATGAATAATCACAGAGGGTCGACATTAATAATCACAGAGGGTCAGATAATAATCACAGAGGGTCGACATTAATAATCACAGAGGGTTCAGATAATCACAGAGGGTCGACATTAATAATCAGAGGGTCGACATTAATAATCACAGAGGGTCGACATTAATAATCACAGAGGGTCGACATTAATCAGAGGGTCGACATGAATAATCACAGAAAGTAGTTTTTACCATAAAGAGGTACAGAAGATCAGATACTGCACTGATCAGTGTACAGAGAAGAATTCCGCTGTAGTTAACGAGACACTGTGTTGGTTAAATATCCGTCCGCTGCTGAGTAGATACAGCTGTAAGACGGTGTGTGAGTGTGTATGTGAGCGTGCCTGTGCGCTTGTGTACGTGTGTTGGGGTTTGGCAAAATGTTCCCTCTAAACTGCGCACGTGTGCGGGCGTGCAGTAGCTCCGAGACTGCCATTGCCAAGCACAGAAGAAACATCAGCCCATGGAGCATGAGGTTGAATTTCACTCAACTTCCTAGAGTTTTCCCTGTTAGTTAACGTTTCCCTTTACTGTGGGAAATGTGATGCAATGTTATCCACTTTCAATGCAACATGCCGAAACAAAACGAACTATGCAAAAGATTTTGTTGTAGGCAGAACACATCGGAGTAGGATTCTATTGTGCACTACTCAGCCCGTACTCCACACAGACGGTGCGGCATAACCAATCAGAGCTGCAGTAGGCCTATATGCAAATAGACCATTGCCATATATGGATCTGTGCCATTCACTTTGAACTGGACTGTGTTTACAGCATGAGCGGTCATGAGTAGAAGAGCTTGTTTTGAGATCAAAGCAAGTGCTGCAAGTAGCCAAGCGTGAACATTTATTCATATCCTTTACTAGTTATTGAGTTATTATCCCAGTAATAGATTATTTGTAGTCAACAATGGGGGAGTGATTGCTCCCTACAAGAGCACAAAATGTGTACATTTCTAGACATCTTTGGAAAGTGAGTCAGGCAAAGAGCTTTTTTTTTGTCTTAAAGTGGCAGTGTTGTATTTTGAGACAGGCTTGAATAAGCTCAGTAGCCAATAGGCAGGGGGAGCATAATTTGTCTGATTCTCTGTAATATTGGTATTGGAATAATAATACATTTTAATAATACATTTTATTTTGTAAAGTGGCTTCTTGCATAAAACAACACAACAACATTCTCAGTGGATAAACAGGATAAACAGGTTAATGTCAAGCCCTGCATGTTTGTTTCTCATGGAATGTAGACCTACATTGAAAACATTGAACACCACCGATTGGCTGCTAGGTGTTCTAAACCTTTTGACCAGTAGAATACGCCATGTGTCTGACCCGTTGAATTGCGACTCCACTTTGTCTCTGTACTGATGTTTTGCCTCCGATTGCCTTACGGAGGGAATAACTACACTGTTTGTATTTAACCATATTCCCAGTCACCTTGCCATGGTTAAATGCGGTGGTTCTCAGTATTGTGCAAATGCTGCCATGGTTTGGGTAGGTTTTAATAGTCACGGTGGGAACAACATCCACTATGCACTTCCTGATGAACTCAGTCACCGTATCAGTGTATACATCAATGTTATGTTATTCTCAGAGGCAACCCGGAACATATCCCAGTCCGCGTGATCAAAACATCTTGAAGCATGGATTCCGATTGGTCAGAGGCATGATCTGATTTGAAGAAGGGAGGGCGGGGGAGGGCCTTGTAACAATGGTTTTCCTCAGATTTAATTTATCACAGTCCCAAACTACAAATACATGCAAGCCTCAGGATATTTGGTTTCCAGTTTGCACAAAGTCCAGTGTGGTTCCTTGAGAGCCGTCGTGGTATCGGCTTGAGGGGGAATATACACGGCTGTGACGATTACTGAAGATAATTATCTCCGGAGGTAAAGCGGACGGCACTCAATTTGTTTTTCTACTAGCACTGACTTTGTTGATAACTTTTGTGATGTATTGATAACACGATGTATTGATAATACGATTGTGATGTATTGTTGTCTCACCTAGCTATCTGTAGATGAACGCACTAATTGTAAGTCGCTCTGGATAAGAGTGTTAGAGAGCTAAATGACTAAAATGTCGGAAAGAATTCAGACCCTTTGCAATGAAATTGAAATTGAGCTCAGGTGTATCCTGTTTCCATTGATCATCCTTGAGATGTTTCTACAACTTGATGGGAGTCCACCTGTGGTAAATTAAATTGATTGGACATGATTTGGAAAGGCACACACCTGTCTATATTAGGTCCCACAGTTAACAGTGCATGTCAGGCCAAAAACCAAGCCATGAGGTCAAAGGAATTGTCCGTAGAGCTCCGAGACAGGATTGTGTCAAGGCACAGATCTGGGGAAGGGGACCAAAACATTTCTGCAGCATTGAAGGTCCCCAAGAACACAGTGGCCTCTATCATTCTTAACCTGTTGAGTAGGGGGCAGTATTTTAATGTTTGGATGAAAAATGTACCCAAATTAAACTGCCTATTTCTCAGGCCCAGAATCTAGAATATGCATATAATTGTCAGATTAGGATAGAAAACACTGATATTGCAGGGGAAAACCTGAGGAAAATCCAACCCGGCTGTTTTTCCTGAAAGCTCTCTGTTCCATTGCCTGCCTTCGCTCCATTTAAAGGGATATCATTTAAAGGGATATCAACCAGATTCATTTTCCTATGGCTTTCCCATGGTATGAACAGTCTTTAGACATAGTTTCAGTCTTTTATTTTGAAAAATGAGCGAGAAAGATCACATTGCGTCAGTGGATGTCTGGGTGAAGCAGAGTTTTGCATGTACAACAGCTTGGAGCAGATATTTTCTCTCTCCTATTGAAGCAGCTACAGTCCCGGTTGATATATTATAGATTATATGTTGTAAAAAACAACCTGAGGATTGATTATAAAAAAGGTTTGACATGTTTCTACGAACTTTACTATTTGGAATTTTCATCTGCGATGTCGTGACCGCTCGAGCCTGTGGATTTTCTGAATGCGCCAACCAAATGGAGGTATTTTGGATATGAAAATAATCTTTATGGAACAAAAGGAACATTTATTGTGTAACTGGGAGTCTCGTGAGTGCAAACATCCGAAGATCATCAAAGGTAAGCAATTTAATTGATTACTTTTCTGACTTTCGTGACCAATCTACTTGGCTGCTAGCTGTTTGTGATGTTTTGTCTACTGAGAGAGATGTCCTTCCATAAACGCTTGGTATGCTTTCGCCGAAAAGCTTTATTGAAATCTGATACGCCAGGTGGATTAACAACAAGCTAAGTTGTGTTTTGCTATATTGCACTTGTGATTTCATGAAAAATAAATATTTTTAGTAATTTAATTTGAATTTGGCGCTCTGCAATTTGAAAATGATCAGTGCGCCAAGAAGTTAAATGGAAAAAGTTTGGAACCACTATGGTGGAAATTACAACATTATTCTCTACTCTACTCTATTCTAGTCTACTAGAGTAGCAGCATACCACCCTGCATCCCATACCACATTGATTTATATTACATTACAATGTATTCTTAATTGTACTTATTAGTAGTATTTATAACCAGGACCATACAACCCAGCATCCCATTGCTGGCTTGATTCTGAAGCTAAGCAGGGTTGGTCCTGTTCAGTCACTGGATGGGAGACCAGATGCTGCTGGAAGTGGTGTTGGAGGGCCAGTAGGAGGTGCTCTTCCCTCTGGTCGAAAAAAAATATCCCAATGCCCCAGGGCAGTGATTAGGGATATTGCCCTGTGTTGGATGCTGTCTTTCAGATGGGAAGTTAAACGGCTGTCCTGACTCTCTGTGGTCACTAAAGACCCCATGGCACTTATCGTAAGAGTAACCCTGGTGTCCTGGCTAAATTCCCAAGCTGTCCCTCATACCATCACCTAATCATCCCCAGCTTATTCATCCCCCCCTCCTCTCCCCTGTAACTATTCCCCAAGTCGTTGCTGTTAAGAGAACGTGTTCTCAGTCAATTTACCTGGTTAAATAAAGTACTTTCACACTTGTCGGTTTTTCTTAGAGGCCTCAGAGGCTTAATGCTGACAGTTGATTGAGACAATGGTGATAAAACCTAAAGACTGAAATGTTGGCCTGTCTGCCAGGCCCTCCAGTTTATTTCTCCCACATCGCACAGTGAACACTGGGCTTTATCATTTTGAGGAAAGGACCTAGTTGGTATTTCTGGATAACGAAGTAGTAATTTGGCACATTTGGCACCATGTACATCTTGCTGTCTGTTGCGTGACAGCACAAAGTACCCTTTCATGATATTACATATCTGTTCTTTGTCACAGGGACTCAGGTGGACTAAAAAGAGTGGCAACCTAACCCTGCTTGTTTGAGCTCTCTGCATCACACTTCAGAGTGTGGGGGGTCGACCAGCTTCATTACTGCAATAATTAATCAATATTAAATATTTGTAGAAATCTATAAGTCTCTTTCCTTTGAATCAGAAATATTCCACGACACTCCCCGAGACTCTTCCTAGAGCCGTCCGGCCAAACTGAACAATCAGGAGAGAAGGGCCTCAGGGAGGTGACCAAGAACCTGATGGTCACTGACAGACCTCCAGAGTTCCTCTGTGGAGATGGGAGAACCTTCCAGAAGGACAACCATCTCTGCAGCACTCCACCAATCAGCGTCACCTGGCACCATCCCTACGGTGAAGCATGGTGGTGGCATCATGCTGTGGTGATGTAGAATGGAACAAAGTACAGAGAGATCCTTAATGAAAACCTGCTCCAGAGCGCTCAGGACCTCAGACTGGGGTGAAGGTTCACCATCCAACCAACGACCCTGACAGAGCTTGGGACAAGTCTCTGAATCTGCAGCCAGAGCCTGGAGAACCTGGGAGAAACTCCCCCCCATCCAAACAGAGCAGAGGATCTGCAGAGGAGAATGGGAGAAACTCCCCAAAATACAGATTTGCCAAGCGTGTAGTGTCATACCCAAGAAGACTCAAGGCTGTAATCTCTGCCAAAGGTGCTTCAACAAAGTACTGAGTAAAGGGTCTGAATGTTTATAGAAATGTTATATTTCAGTATTTTTATTTTATTTGCAAAAATGTCTAAAAACCTGTTTTTGCTTTGTTATTATGGGGTACTGTGATGTCATTATGGGGTATTGTGATGTCCTTATGGGGTATTGTGATGTCATTATGGGGTATTGTGATGTCCTTATGGGGTATTGTGATGTCATTATGGGGTATTGTGATGTCCTTATGGGGTATTGTGATGTCCTTATGGGGTATTGTGATGTCATTATGGGGTATTGTGATGTCCTTATGGGGTATTGTGATGTCATTATGGGGTATTGTGATGTCATTATGGGGTATTGTGATGTCATTATGGGGTATTGTGATGTCATTATGGGGTATTGTGATGTCATTATGGGGTATTGTGTTTAGATTGATGAGGGGGAAAAAACAATTTAATCCATTTTAGAATAAGGCTCTAATATAACAAAATGTGTAAAAAGTCAAGGGGTCTGAATACTTTCCAAATGCAAATGTAAATTTAAACTGTTCTGGCGAACTACGGTAAACTTCATAATGTAAAAGAATGTGAAAGGTGACATGAAGAACGTGCTCTGCTTTATCTCCTTCACAACCATCGTCTATTTATTGCCTTACTTCTCTTATCCTACCTCATTTACACACACTGTATATAGACTTTTTCTATTGTGTTATTGACTGTATGTTTGTTCATTCCATGTGTAACTGTTTGTGTCGCGCTGCTTTGCTTTATCTTGGCCAGATCGCAGTTGTAAATGAGAACTTGTTCTCAACTGGCCGACCTGGTTAAATAAAGGTGAAATAAAAAATGAAAATAAATCATGCATTGCACAAGTTGACTCCAGGAATTACCTTAAAAAGCAGATACAAATATTAAAATGTATTGAAAAACTTCAGATAAATAGTTATCTGTGTAGTATATACGGTATACCGCACAAGCCTAGTGTGTCTGTGTAGTATATACGGTATACCCATGTGTATGTGTGTGCCTCCATATTTAACTTACTGTAGGACCCCCAGGAAGGCCAACAGGCCCAGGTCAGGCTGTTTGTTGAGCCTCAGGACACAGTCCCAGTACACCTCCTCCTCTCTCTCCTTGTCCAAGGCATACAGGGTGAACAGAGGAGGGTACAGCCTGGGCAGCAGGACTGGTAGTAGGAGAGTGGAGCTACTCACCACCAAGCTACCATAAAGGACAGGAGGTAGGGAGTGACACACAACGCAGATAGACAGAAACGCAGACAGACAGGCAGACAGACAGACAGACACGCAGACAGACAGACAGGCAGACAGACAGGCAGACAGACAGGCAGCCAGACACAGACAGGCAGACAGAGACAGACAGACAGACAGACAGACACGCAGACAGAGACAGACAGACACGCAGACAGGCAGCCAAGCAGACAGACACGCAGACAGACAGACACAGGCAGCCAAGCAGACAGACACGCAGACAGACACGCAGACAGACACGCAGACAGTGGAAAGGAGGGATTCACACAGAGGAAGGGGACTAATTATATTAATATACAGAAGTAAAAAGTCTGAATACAGAAAGCTGATCTGACCAAGGCAGACTCATCTGACCAAGGCAGACTCATCTGACCAAGGCAGACTCATCTGACCAAGACAGACACCCTATTCTAGCCAGTCACGCCCAACATGGTGTTTGATGGAACTTTGATGGTCCACAAATATTATTCAACTGTGTGTGTGACAATAAACACTAACAAAGCCATGCACTATATACAGTAATATAACGTCCATCATATTGGAATCCAGTACCATGACTGGGACTGTAGAGGGCGGATAAAGGTTATGAAGTATAAAGTGTAGACTCACCCTTGTTGGTCTGTTTCTGAGGATCCTTTGGGGTCAGGGTGAATAACACCTCCCTCGTCAGGGAGGTCAGGGAACAGAAACCTGGACAACACAGAGAGGATGAGGTGAGACAGAAACCTGGACAACAGAGATGATGAGGGGAGACAGAAACCTGGACAACAGAGATGATGAGGGGAGACAGAAACCTGGACAACAGAGATGATGAGGGGAGACAGAAACCTGGACAACAGAGATGATGAGGGGAGACAGAAACCTGGACAACACAGAGAGGATGAGGGGAGACAGAAACCTGGACAACATAGAGAGGATGAGGGGAGACAGAAACCTGGACAACACAGAGAGGATGAGGGGAGACAGAAACCTGGACAACACAGAGAGGATGAGGGGAGACAGAAACCTAGACAACACAGAGAGGATGAGGGGAGACAGAAACCTGGACAACACAGAGAGGATGAGGGGAGACAGAAACCTGGACAACACAGAGAGGATGAGGGGAGACAGAAACCTGGACAACACAGAGAGGATGAGGGGAGACAGAAACCTGGACAACAGAGAGGATGAGGTGAGAACATGTCACTCAGGTGTTGTGGAACATATCCCTGTAATTAGACAACAGGTGCTGTGGAACATATCATCTAGTGTCCTGTACCTGTAGCATCTCTACATCTAGTGTCCTGTACCTGTAGCATCTCTACATCTAGTGTCCTGTACCTGTAGTATCTCTACATCTAGTGTCCTGTACCTGCAGTATCTCTACATCTAGTGTCCTGTACCTGTACCTGTAGTATCTCTACATCTAGTGTACTGTACCTGTACCTGTAGTATCTCTACATCTAGTGTCCTGTACCTGTAGCATCTCTCTATACTGGGGCATCAGTTTAGACAGTGGTACAACATCTAGTGTCCTGTACCTGTAGCATCTCTACATCTAGTGTCCTGTACCTGTAGCATCTCTACATCTAGTGTCCTGTACCTGTAGCATCTCTCTATACTGGGGCATCAGTTTAGACAGTGGTACAACATCTAGTGTCCTGTACCTGTAGTATCTCTACATCTAGTGTACTGAACCTGTAGTATCTCTCTATACTGGGGCATCAGTCTAGACAGTGGTACAACATCTAGTGTCCTGTACCTGACCAGCTGGAAGATCCGTATGAGGTAGGACCTGATCTCTTCCACAGCCTGTTGTAGCAACCTTCTGTTAGATCCTACCCCTATATAGGTAATCCTGTACACAGTCACGAGGGTCTCCAGTAACCCCCCCAATGGGTGGAGGGGGGTTTCGCAGGCCTGGAGAAGGACAGGACAGGGGAGGAGGAGGATGATGGAGAAGAGAGGTGCAATGAGGGGAAGAAGAAGAATCATCTACAGACAAATCATCTAGCACAAGGTCTTACGCAACAACAGCCCCAATCTGTTAGCGTATCATGTCGAAACATAACTAGGTATACTGGGAATATCAGTCTGCTATCAGTCTGCTACCCTTGACAGCTGTTGACCTTATCAGTCTGCTATCAGTCTGCTACCCTTGACAGCTGTTGACCCTATCAGTTTGCTACCCTTGACAGCTGTTGACCATATCAGTCTGCTACCCTTGACAGCTGTTGACCCTATCAGTCTGCTACCCTTGCCAGCTGTTGACCTTATCAGTCTGCTACCCTTGACAGCTGTTGACCCTATCAGTCTGCTACCCTTGACAGTTGTTGACCCTATCAGTCTGCTACCCTTGACAGCTGTTGACCTTATCAGTCTGCTACCCTTGACAGCTGTTGACCATATCAGTCTGCTACCCTTGACAGCTGTTGACCCTATCAGTCTGCTACCCTTGACAGCTGTTGACCCTATCAGTCTGCTACCCTTGACAGCTGTTGACCTTAGTCTGCTACCCTTGACAGCTGTTGACCCTATCAGTCTGCTACCCTTGACAGCTGTTGACCCTCAGTCTGCTACCCTTGACAGCTGTTGACCTTATCAGTCTGCTACCCTTGACAGCTGTTGACCTTATCTGTCTGCTATCAGTCTGCTACCCTTGACAGTTGTTGACCTTATCAGTCTGCTAACAGTCTGCTACCCTTGACAGCTGTTGACCATATCAGTCTGCTATCAGTCTGCTACCCTTGACAGTTGTTGACCTTATCAGTCTGCTACCCTTGACAGCTGTTGACCTTATCAGTCTGCTACCCTTGACAGCTGTTGACCCTCATTCTGCTACCCTTGACAGCTGTTGACCTTATCAGTCTGCTATCAGTCTGCTACCCTTGACAGCTGTTGACCTTATCAGTCTGCTAACAGTCTGCTACCCTTGACAGCTGTTGACCATATCAGTCTGCTTTCAGTCTGCTACCCTTGACAGTTGTTGACCTTAGTCTGCTACCCTTGACAGCTGTTGACCCTATCAGTCTGCTACCCTTGACAGCTGTTGACCTTATCAGTCTGCTGCCCTTGACAGCTGTTGACCCTATCAGTCTGCTACCCTTGACAGCTGTTGACCCTATCAGTCTGCTACCCTTGACAGCTGTTCACCTTATCAGTCTGCTACCCTTGACAGCTGTTGCCCTTATCAGTCTGCTACCCTTGACAGCTGTTGCCCTTATCAGTCTGCTACCCTTGACAGCTGTTGACCTTATCAGTCTGCTACCCTTGACAGCTGTTGACCTTATCAGTCTGCTACCCTTGACAGCTGTTGACCTTAGTCTGCTACCCTTGACAGCTGTTGACCTTATCAGTCTGCTACCCTTGACAGCTGTTGACCCTCAGTCTGCTACCCTTGACAGCTGTTGACCTTAGTCTGCTATCAGTCTGCTACCCTTGACAGCTGTTGACCTTATCTGTCTGCTATCAGTCTGCTACCCTTGACAGTTGTTGACCTTATCAGTCTGCTACCCTTGACAGCTGTTGACCTTATCAGTCTGCTATCCGTCTGCTACCCTTGACAGCTGTTGACCTTATCAGTCTGCTACCCTTGACAGCTGTTGACCCTATCAGTCTGCTGCCCTTGACAGCTGTTGACCTTATCAGTCTGCTATCAGTCTGCTACCCTTGACAGCTGTTGACCATATCAGTCTGCTACCCTGTTGACCTACAGTACGGTGTGTAAAATGTGTGTTATTCACCTTGGTGAGGTATCGTTGGATGACGTCATACCCCCTAGCAGTAACTGGACCTGTGTGTTGAGGAATCACCTCCAGCTTCTCTAGGACTCGACTCTGAGACCTGCTCAGCAGCTCTGGACTGGAGACAGACATCATAGACCCATCACTATAGAAACCATGCACCGTGAGTGTTTGTTCAGGTGTGTAAATGAACATAATACAAAAATCTGCATAAAGCAAGACACATATTTTTTTTGCATGGTCTGGGTGGTCTCAGTCCACCGCATCCGCAGATGTCGCACTTTCACATTTGAGGTGAAAGGTGACCGAGTTAGAGAGGTGTTTGTCAGACCAGGAGACATCCCATCTGAGGTGAAAGGGGACAGAACTAGAGAGGTGTTTGTCAGACCAGGAGACATCCCATCTGAGGTGAAAGGTGACCGAGTTAGAGAGGTGTTTGTCAGACCAGGAGACAGTTTGGCCTACAAACTATTAGACAGGTCCTCACCCCGGGGTTAGACAGGTCCTCACCCCGGGGTTAGACAGGTCCTCACCCCGGGGTTAGACAGGACATCACCCCGGGGTTAGACAGGACATCACCCCGGGGTTAGACAGGACATCACCCCGGGGTTAGACAGGACATCACCCCGGGGTTAGACAGGACATCACCCCGGGGTTAGACAGGACATCACCCCGGGGTTAGACAGGTCATCACCCCGGGGTTAGACAGGTCATCACCCCGGGGTTAGACAGGTCATCACCCCGGGGTTAGACAGGACATCACCCCGGGGTTAGACAGGTCATCACCCCGGGGTTAGACAGGTCATCACCCCGGGGTTAGACAGGTCATCACCCCGGGGTTAGACAGGTCATCACCCCGGGGTTAGACAGGTCATCACCCCGGGGTTAGACAGGACATCACCCCGGGGTTAGACAGGTCATCACCCCGGGGTTAGACAGGTCATCACCCCGGGGTTAGACAGGTCATCACCCCGGGGTTAGACAGGTCATCACCCCGGGGTTAGACAGGTCATCACCCCGGGGTTAGACAGGTCATCACCCCGGGGTTAGACAGGTCATCACCCCGGGGTTAGACAGGTCATCACCCCGGGGTTAGACAGGTCATCACCCCGGGGTTAGACAGGTCATCACCCCGGGGTTAGACAGGACATCACCCCGGGGTTAGACAGGACATCACCCCGGGGTTAGACAGGACATCACCCCGGGGTTAGACAGGACATCACCCCGGGGTTAGACAGGACATCACCCCGGGGTTAGACAGGTCATTACCCCGGGGTTAGACAGGTCATTACCCCGGGGTTAGACAGGTCATTACCCTAAGACTACTAAGAACACACTAACTTCTGTCTGTCGGGTCCCAACAGTTCAGGCTACACACTAATATGACCCCTCTGTGGAAAGGTGAGACTCTCTCGAACACGTACGTGTTGGTTGTTTTGCTTTAGGATCCCAACAGGACTTACAAAGACTCGTCTGATTGGTCCACTGACCCGTTAAAACATTCTATGAAAGTATAATGAACAAAAAATATACACGTTTTGAGGTTGTGTGCAATTGGCTGACTGCAGGAATGTCCACCAGAGCTGTTGGGCGGAGAATGTAATGTTCATTTCTCTACCATAAGCCGCCTCCAACGTCATTTTAGATAATTTGTCAGTACGTCCAACCGGCCTCACAACCACAGACCACGCCAGCTCAGGACCTCCACATTCGGCTTCTTCACCTGAGGGATCATCTGAGACCAGCCACCAGGACAGCTGATGAAACTGAGGAGTATTTCTGTCTGTAATAAAGCCCTTTTTGTGGGGAAAAACTCATTCTGATTGGCTTGGCCTGGCTCCCCAGTGGGTGGGCCCATGCCCTCCCAGGCCCCTGCCCAGTCATGTGAAATCCATAGATTAGGGCCTAATGAATTTATGTATTATTTATTTTCAACTCTTTGAAAATAGTTATATTTTTGTTTATATTTTTGTTCAGTATATATAAAATTGCAGTTTAAACATTAAGAAAAATTGTCAAGGTATGTGTGTATGTGTGTGTACCTGTCTCTGCGTCCTGTGGTGAGTGTAACAGCGATGTTTTCCCAGGCCCTCATTCTCTCCTCAGGCTGTCCCGGGGCCTCACAGCCCAGCCTGCTCCAACACTCTGAGAACACTGCCTTCCACTTCTGCTCTGGGCATACGGCTAGACGGCCCAACTCACTGTAGAGAAACACAGACAGCCTCACTGTAGAGAAACACAGGCAGACAGGCAGCGAGCCACAGGCAGACAGGCAGAGAGCCACAGGCAGACAGGCAGAGAGCCACAGACAGACAGGCAGAGAGCCACAGACAGACAGTCAGAGAGCCACAGACAGACAGTCAGAGAGAGGCAGAGAGAGAGACGCGCAGGAAGAGATGAAAGCTCACACTTTACACCAGATGACATTAGATTTCTAGAGTATAAAGAAGACGATCCTTACAGCACCCTGGTTGATTGCTTCTTGTCAAGTTCATAGAGATTAGGCTTCATGTAGGTTCCCGTGATCTTCAGCCCTGAGGTCCACTCTCCACTAAACAGACCCTCTATGGAGTCTCCATTGGACATGGACAGGTAACCCTGTGGACAGACGGCAACACAAGATTAGTATTTAATGCAGTGTCTTCTGACAGAGGGCGTCAATTCTGACGACTAACGTCTCACGTAATTGGTCAGCTGCTCGAAAAGTTATTGACCGAGGCTAGTTAGTTAAGAACAAAATGATGGCCTAGGAACAGTGGGTTAACTGGTCTAGGAACAGTGGGTTAACTGGCCTAGGAACAGTGGGTTAACTGGTCTAGGAACAGTGGGTTAACTGGCCTAGGAACAGTGGGTTAACTGGTCTAGGAACAGTGGGTTAACTGGCCTAGGAACAGTGGGTTAACTGGCCTAGGAACAGTGGGTTAACTGGCCTAGGAACAGTGGGTTAACTGGCCTAGGAACAGTGGGTTAACTGGCCTAGCAACAGTGGGTTAACTGGCCTAGCAACAGTGGGTTAACTGGCCTAGCAACAGTGGGTTAACTGGCCTAGGAACAGTGGGTTAACTGGCCTAGGAACAGTGGGTTAACTGGCCTAGGAACAGTGGGTTAACTGGCCTAGGAACAGTGGGTTAACTGGCCTAGGAACAGTGGGTTAACTGGCCTAGGAACAGTGGGTTAACTGGCCTAGGAACAGTGGGTTAACTGGCCTAGGAACAGTGGGTTAACTGGCCTAGGAACAGTGGGTTAACTGGCCTAGGAACAGTGGGTTAACTGGCCTAGGAACAGTGGGTTAACTGGCCTAGGAACAGTGGGTTAACTGGCCTAGGAACAGTGGGTTAACTGGCCTAGCAACAGTGGGTTAACTGGTCTAGCAACAGTGGGTTACCTGGTCTAGGAACAGTGGGTTACCTGGTCTAGGAACAGTGGGGTTACCTGGTCTAGGAACAGTGGGTTACCTGGTCTAGGAACAGTGGGTTACCTGGTCTAGGAACAGTGGGTTAACTGGTCTAGGAACAGTGGGTTAACTGGTCTAGGAACAGTGGGTTAACTGGCCTAGGAACAGTGGGTTAACTGGCCTAGGAACAGTGGGTTAACTGGTCTAGGAACAGTGGGTTAACTGGCCTAGGAACAGTGGGTTAACTGGCCTAGGAACAGTGGGTTAACTGGCCTAGGAACAGTGGGTTAACTGGCCTAGGAACAGTGGGTTAACTGGCCTAGGAACAGTGGGTTAACTGGCCTAGGAACAGTGGGTTAACTGGCCTAGGAACAGTGGGTTAACTGGTCTAGGAACAGTGGGTTAACTGGCCTAGGAACAGTGGGTTAACTGGCCTAGGAACAGTGGGTTAACTGGCCTAGGAACAGTGGGTTAACTGGCCTAGGAACAGTGGGTTAACTGGCCTAGGAACAGTGGGTTAACTGGCCTAGGAACAGTGGGTTAACTGGCCTAGGAACAGTGGGTTAACTGGCCTAGGAACAGTGGGTTAACTGGCCTAGGAACAGTGGGTTAACTGGCCTAGGAACAGTGGGTTAACTGGCCTAGGAACAGTGGGTTAACTGGCCTAGGAACAGTGGGTTAACTGGCCTAGGAACAGTGGGTTAACTGGCCTAGGAACAGTGGGTTAACTGGCCTAGGAACAGTGGGTTAACTGGCCTAGGAACAGTGGGTTAACTGGCCTAGGAACAGTGGGTTAACTGGTCTAGGAACAGTGGGTTAACTGGTCTAGGAACAGTGGGTTAACTGGTCTAGCAACAGTGGGTTAACTGGTCTAGGAACAGTGGGTTAACTGCCTTGTTCAACACTCTAACCACTAGGCTACCCTGCATCCCTCTCTATCTATACCTTACCTTGCCATTAGGGGTCCAGTCTTCTGAGAACTCTCCCTCAAAAGCTGTGTCATCATCAGATACTAGCAGACCAGTACCCTAACAGAGAAAATATTACATTCAACATTGAGATCAAGTTAGATAGGAAGGGTTGAGGGTAGCTGAAGAATGGGATTAAAAACAAACATATAAACTAGGTTGTGACAGTAAAATGTATATAGTATGTATAAACAGGAAGTAGAAGCCTAAGTGTTGTTGTTTATTAGTTTACTCCAATTAGAAGAGGGATGGTAGGGTTAGGGGACAATAATAAAGGAAAATATATATACAGTATATTTATATATATTTACCCCCCCAAAATATATATGAGGGATTGGAAATAATGCAGATAATTACATTGATAGAAATCACAATCTATTTGCAATATTAAAGCTGATCTACAGCCTAAAAGATATAATGACTCACCACCATCTTGTTGTTGCTGAAGGTCCCTTCATAGTAAAGACCAAACTGAGTGACTACCACACCACTGCCTTGTCGCTGGTCATCAGTCCACAGGCCCATGTACTTCTCTCCTCTGAAACAAGACAGATGGACTGGAGCAAAGCAGAGCAGCAACCTGAGACCAGGCCATTCAACCACAGACCTGAGACCAGGCCATTCAACCACAGACCTGAGACCAGGCTATTCAACCACAGATCTGAGACCAGGCTATTCAACCACAGACCTGAGACCAGGCTATTCAACCACAGACCTGAGACCAGGCTATTCAACCACAGACCTGAGACCAGGCCATTCAACCACAGACCTGAGACCAGGCCATTCAACCACAGACCTGAGACCAGGTTATTCAACCACAGACCTGAGACCAGGCCATTCAACCACAGACCTGAGACCAGGATATTCAACCTGAGACCAGGCCATTCAACCACAGACCTGAGACCAGGCTATTCAACCACAGACCAGGCTATTCAACCACAGACCTGAGACCAGGCTATTCAACCACAGACCTGAGACCAGGCCATTCAACCACAGACCTGAGACCAGGCCATTCAACCACAGACCAGGCTATTCAACCACAGACCTGAGACCAGGCCATTCAACCACAGACCTGAGACCAGGCCATTCAACCACAGACCTGAGACCAGGTTATTCAACCACAGACCTGAGACCAGGCTATTCAACCACAGACCAGGCCATTCAACCACAGACCTGAGACCAGGCCATTCAACCACAGACCAGACCAGGCCATTCAACCACAGACCTGAGACCAGGCCATTCAACCACAGACCAGGCTATTCAACCACAGACCTGAGACCAGGCCATTCAACCACAGACCAGGCCATTCAACCACAGACCTGAACCACAGACCAGGCCATTCAACCACAGACCAGGCCATTCAACCACAGACCAGGCCATTCAACCACAGACCAGGCCATTCAACCACAGACCAGGCCATTCAACCACAGACCAGGCCATTCAACCACAGACCAGGCCATTCAACCACAGACCAGGCCATTCAACCACAGACCAGGCCATTCAACCAGACAGACCAGGCCATTCAACCACAGACCAGGCCATTCAACCACAGACCAGGCCATTCAACCACACTGAGACCAGGCCATTCAACCACAGACCAGGCCATTCAACCACAGACCAGGCCATTCAACCACAGACCAGGCCATTCAACCACAGACCAGGCCATTCAACCACAGACCAGGCCATTCAACCACAGACCAGGCCATTCAACCACAGACCAGGCCATTCAACCACAGACCAGGCCATTCAACCAGACCTGAGACCAGGCCATTCAACCAGACAGACCAGGCCATTCAACCACAGACCAGACCCATTCAACCACAGACCTGAGACCATTCAACCACAGACCTGGCCCATTCAACCACAGACCTGAGACCAGGCCATTCAACCACAGACCTGAGACCAGGCCATTCAACCACAGACCTGAGACCAGGCCATTCAACCACAGACCTGAGACCAGGCCATTCAACCACAGACCTGAGACCAGGCCATTCAACCACAGACCTGAGACCAGGCCATTCAACCACAGACCTGAGACCAGGCCATTCAACCACAGACCTGAGACCAGGCCATTCAACCACAGACCTGAGACCAGGCCATTCAACCACAGACCTGAGACCAGGCCATTCAACCACAGACCTGAGACCAGGCCATTCAACCACAGACCTGAGACCAGGCCATTCAACCACAGACCTGAGACCAGGCCATTCAACCACAGACCTGAGACCAGGCTATTCAACCACAGACCTGAGACCAGGCTATTCAACCACAGACCTGAGACCAGGCTATTCAACCACAGACCTGAGACCAGGCTATTCAACCACAGACCTGAGACCAGGCTATTCAACCACAGACCTGAGACCAGGCCATTCAACCACAGACCTGAGACCAGGCTATTCAACCACAGACCTGAGACCAGGCTATTCAACCACAGACCTGAGACCAGGCTATTCAACCACAGACCTGAGACCAGGCTTTTCAACCACAGACCTGAGACCAGGCTATTCAACCACAGACCTGAGACCAGGCTATTCAACCACAGACCTGTGACCAGGCTTTTCAACTACAGCTGTACGTTTGTATCAACAGATCTGAGACCAGGCTAAGAAACCACAGATGTACGTTTTCATCAAAAGATTTGAGACCAGGCTAAGAAACCACAGATGTACGTTTTCGATGACAAATCAAGTCAATCAAGCGCTGTACTATACCTAGTGATGTCATCAAACACTCCATATCCCATCTTCTTGTCTTGAAGCCACTGGCCAACGAAAACACTGGAAGAAGAACCAATCAGCTTCCCAGAGCTCAGCATCCCATGGCCCTGACGGATGTTCTCATGGAAGGATCCCTCATACACCTGACCTGTAGCATACCTGGAGAGAACTACAATCATTCACCTGTAACATACCTGGAGAGAACTACAACCATACACCTGTAGCATACCTGGAGAGAACTACAACCATACACCTGTAGCATACCTGGAGAGAACTACAATCATACCTGGAGAGAGCTATAATCATTCACCTGTAACATACCTGGAGAGAACTACAATCATTCACCTGTATCATACCTGGAGAGAACTACAATCATTCACCTGTATCATACCTGGAGAGAACTACAATCATTCACCTGTATCATACCTGGAGAGAACTACAATCATACACCTGTAACATACCTGGAGAGAACTACAATCATCCACCTGTAACATACATGGAGAGAACTACAATCATCCACCTGTAACATACCTGGAGAGAACTACAATCATACCTGGAGAGAATTACAATCATTCACCTGTAACATACCTGGAGAGAACTACAATCATACACCTGTAACATACCTGGAGAGTACCACAATCATACACCTGACCTGTAGCATGCCTGGAGAGAACTACAATCATACCTGAGGAGAACTACAATCATACACCTGTAGCATACCTGGAGAGAACTACAATCATACACCTGTCTGTAGCATACCTGTAGAGAACTACAATCATACACCTGTATCATACCTGGAGAGAACTACAATCATACACCTGTAACATACCTGGAGAGAACCACAATCATACACCTGACCTGTAGCATGCCTGGAGAGAACTACAATCATACCTGAGGAGAACTACAATCATACACCTGTAGCATACCTGGAGAGAACTACAATCATACACCTGTCTGTAGCATACCTGTAGAGAACTACAATCATACACCTGACCTGTAGCATACCTGGAGAGAACTACAAACATACACCTGTAGCATACCTGGAGAGAACTACAATCATACCTGGAGAGAACTACAACCATTCACCTGTAACATACCTGGAGAGAACTACAAATATACACCTGACCTGTAGCGTACCTGGAGAGAACTACAATCATACACCTGTAGCATACCTGGAGAGAACTACAAATATACACCTGTAGCATACCTGAAGAGAACAACAATCATACCTGGAGAGAACTACAATCATACACCCGTCTGTAGCATACCTGTAGAGAACTACAATCATACACCTGTAACATACCTGGAGAGAACAACAATCATACCTGGAGAGAACTACAATCATACACCTGTAACATACATTGAGAGAACTACAACCATACACCTGTAGCATACCTGTAGAGAACTACAATCATACCTGGAGAGAACTAAAATCATACACCCGTCTGTAGCATACCTGTAGAGAACTACAATCATACACCTGACCTGTAGCATACCTGGAGAGAACTACAATCATACCTGGAGAGAACTACAATCATACACCTGTAACATACATTGAGAGAACTACAACCATACACCTGTAGCATACCTGGAGAGAACTACAACCATACACCTGTAGCATACCTGTAGAGAACTACAATCATACCTGTAACATACCTGGAGAGAACTACAATCATACACCCGTCTGTAGCATACCTGTAGAGAACTACAATCATACACCTGACCTGTAGCGTACCTGGAGAGAACTACAATCATACACCTGACCTGTAGCATACCTGGAGAGAACTACAATCATTCACCTGTAACATACCTGGAGAGAACTACAATCATACCTGGAGAGAACTACAATCATTCACCTGTAACATACCTGGAGAGAACTACAATCATACCTGGAGAGAACTATAATCATTCACCTGTAACATACCTGGAGAGAACTACAATCATACCTGGAGAGAACTACAATCATTCACCTGTAACATACCTGGAGAGAACTACAATCATACACCTGTAACATACCTGGAGAGAGCTACAATCATACCTGGAGAGAACTACAATCATTCACCTGTAACATACCTGGAGAGAACTACAAACATACACCTGTAGTATACCTGGAGAGAACTACAATCATACCTGGAGAGAACTACAATCATACCTGGAGAGAACTACAATCATACACCGGTAGCATACCTGGAGAGAACTAATCATACCTGGAGAGAACTACAATCATAAACTGTAACATACCTGGAGAGAACTACAATCATACACCTGTAGCATACCTGGAGAGAACTACAATCATTCACCTGTAACATACCTGGAGAGACTACAATCATCCACCTGTAACATACCTGGAGAGAGCTACAATCATACCTGGAGAGAACTACAATCATTCACCTGTAACATACCTGGAGAGAACTACAATCATACACCTGTAGCATACCTGGAGAGAACTACAATCATACCTGGAGAGAACTACAATCCTTCACCTGTAACATACCTGGAGAGAACTACAATCATACCTGGAGAGAACTACAATCATACCTGAAGAGAACTACAATCATACCTGGAGAGAACTACAATCATTCACCTGTAACATACCTGGAGAGAACTACAATCATCCACCTGTAACATACCTGGAGAGAACTACAATCATCCACCTGTAACATACCTGGAGAGAACTACAATCATCCACCTGTAACATACCTGGAGAGAACTACAATCATACCTGTAGAGAACTACAATCATTCACCTGTAACATACCTGGAGAGAACTATAATCATACACCTGACCTGAACACAGTAACTCCCTGTCTGTAGTATATACAGGTGAACACAGTAACTCCCTGTCTGTAGTATATACAGGTGAACACAGTAACTCCCTGTCTGTAGTATATACAGGTGAACACAGTAACTCCCTGTCTGTAGTATATACAGGTGAACACAGTAACTCCCTGTCT
This sequence comes from Oncorhynchus tshawytscha, assembly GCF_018296145.1. Lineage (NCBI taxonomy): Eukaryota > Metazoa > Chordata > Actinopteri > Salmoniformes > Salmonidae > Oncorhynchus > Oncorhynchus tshawytscha. The sequence goes on from NC_056454.1 coordinate 52,082,818, forward strand.
GTAGTATATACAGGTGAACACAGTAACTCCCTGTCTGTAGTATATACAGGTGAACACAGTAACTCCCTGTCTGTAGTATATACAGGTGAACACAGTAACTCCCTGTCTGTAGTATATACAGGTGAACACAGTAACTCCCTGTCTGTAGTATATACAGGTGAACACAGTAACTCCCTGTCTGTAGTATATACAGGTGAACACAGTAACTCCCTGTCTGTAGTATATACAGGTGAACACAGTAACTCCCTGTCTGTAGTATATACAGGTGAACACAGTAACTCCCTGTCTGTAGTATATACAGGTGAACACAGTAACTCCCTGTCTGTAGTATATACAGGTGAACACAGTAACTCCCTGTCTGTAGTATATACAGGTGAACACAGTAACTCCCTGTCTGTAGTATATACAGGTGAACACAGTAACTCCCTGTCTGTAGTATATACAGGTGAACACAGTAACTCCCTGTCTGTAGTATATACAGGTGAACACAGTAACTCCCTGTCTGTAGTATATACAGGTGAACACAGTAACTCCCTGTCTGTAGTATATACAGGTGAACACAGTAACTCACCTGTATGTCCCAAAGCCATGCATCTTCCCATCTCGCCAGTGGCCCTGGTAACGATCACTCTTGTTGAGGATCTTGTTTGGCATTATACAGTCTCCATAGCTACAGGCACAAGAGACAAAAACACATTGGTTACAACATCTGCATGTTGACCATGCCTCTCACACTGCCTGGTTTAACCACTGTGAACTCTGAACTCTGCATTAATCGGGCTAACACTGACCCGTCCTCCAGTCCTTGTTTAAAGGTCCCCGTGAACTTTCTGCCATCTGGCCATTTCATGATCCCTCTGTTCGAAAAAGAAGAAGACAATCTGTCAACAAAACAAAAAGTGTAGTTTGTCCTTATTATACAATAATGCAGAATTGTATGTTAAGGATAGACCTACTAGAAAGTGTAAATAATCTAGCTAATACAAACGACTGGTCTTAGAACACCTTCAGTCCCCTGTTCTCTGTAAGGTTCTCGGTAAGGTTCTCGGTTCTCTGTAAGGTTCTCGGTAAGGTTCTCGGTAAGGTTCTCGGTAAGGTTCTCTGTAAGGTTCTCGGTAAGGTTCTCGGTAAGGTTCTCGGTAAGGTTCTCTGTAAAGTTCTCTGTAAGGTTCTCTGTAAGGTTCTCTGTAATGTTCTCTGTAAACCCGTCCCTCCTTTAGACTCACTTGCCGTGGGGTTTGCCAGACAGCCAGCGGCCTGAGTAGGAGGCATCCTTCAGACGTAGGTCTTTGTAGAAGATGTAGGAGGCGGTACGAGAGACAGCGGGGACCCCAGGACCGCTCCCCTCTCCGGTCAACACCGCCTCCACGGCCTGGTTAATAGCCCTCAGCCACTTAGCCTAGAGGGACAGAGGGACACAGTGGGATAACACGTCCACCTTAAGAGTCAAAGACAGCTGTGGTTAGTCTGATGTGGATATACTGGGAGAGTTGGGATTATGAGGTGTGTCAACCAGACACTAGACTGAGAGCTGTACCTTCTCCTGAGGAGAGGATGCTATCAGAGTTGGGATTATGAGGTGTGTCAACCAGACACTAGACTGAGAGCTGTACCTTCTCCTGAGGAGAGGATGCTATCAGAGTTGGGATTGTGAGGTGTGTCAACCAGACACTACACTGAGAGCTGTACCTTCTCCTGAGGTGAGGATGCTATCAGAGTGAAACTCTCCTCTGGAGTTGTCACCTTAATTCCATACCTGGGGGGCAGAAGAAGACAACATTAGATAGAACAGTAGGAGATTTAAAAACAAGCTTTCTAGGGGTGTTGGTCGGATTCGCGTTTATCGTCAAAGGAATGAGCGTTACACCGAGGCCTGTACTCTGGAGCGGGATCGATTTGGAGGTGGAGGGTCCGTCATGGTCTGGGAAGGTGTGTCACAGCATCATCGGACTGAGCCTGTTGTCATTGCAGGCAATCTCAATGCTGTGCGTTACAGGGAAGACATCCTCCTCCCTCATGTGGTACCCTTCCTGCAGGCTCATCCTGACACGACCCTCCAGCATGACAATGCCACCAGCCTTACTGCTCGTTCTGTGAGTGATTTCCTGCAGACAGGAATATCAGTATTCTGCCATGGCCAGTGAAGAGCCCAGATCTCAATACCATTGAGCACGTCTGGAACCTGTTGGATCGGAGGGTGAGGTCTAGTGCCATTCCCCCCAGAAATGTCCGGGAACTTGCTGGTGCCTTGGTGGAAGAGTGGGGTAACATCTCACAGCAAGAACTGACAAATCTGGTGCAGTCCATGAGGAGGAGATGCACTGCAGTACTTAATGCAGCTGGTGGCCACAACAGATACTGACTGTTACTTTTGATTTTGACCCCCCTTTGTTCAGGGACACAATATAACAATTGTGTTAGTCACATGTCTGTGGAACTTGTTCAGTTTATGTCTCAGTTGTTGAATCTTGTTATGTTTATACAAATATTTACACATGTTAAGTTTGCTGAATATAAACTCAGTTGACAGTGAAAGGACGTTTATTTTTTAGCTGAGTTTACATTAGTTATTGATTAGTCTGGTGTTACCAGACCTCAACCCCATACTCTCCCTTGCTAGAACAGGCTAGTCAGTTATTGGTTGACAGAAGGATAGCAGGTAGACTAAACTTACAGGTTGCTGCTGGCAGTGATGGGTTCCACCCAGAGAGTGGCCAGGGAGTAGACATGATGAGATGAGAACTGGAGGGAGACAGAACAGTGATGAGTTCCACCCAGAGAGTGGCCAGGGAGTAGACATGATGAGATGAGAACTGGAGGGAGACAGAACAGTGATGAGTTCCACCCAGAGAGTGGCCAGGGAGTAGACATGATGAGATGAGAACTGGAGGGAGACAGAACAGTGATGAGTTCCACCCAGAGAGTGGCCAGGGAGTAGACATGATGAGATGAGAACTGGAGGGAGACAGAACAGTGATGTCAGTGATGGGTTCCACCCAGAGAGTGGCCAGGGAGTAGACATGATGAGATGAGAACTGGAGGGAGACAGAACAGTGATGTCAGTGATTGGTTCCACCCAGAGAGTGGCCAGGGAGTAGACATGATGAGATGAGAACTGAAGGGAGACAGAACAGTGATGAGTTCCACCCAGAGAGTGGCCAGGGAGTAGACATGATGAGATGAGAACTGGAGGGAGACAGAACAGTGATGTCAGTGATTGGTTCCACCCAGGAAGTGGCCAGGGAGTAGACATGATGAGATGAGAACTGGAGGGAGACAGAACAGTGATTGGTTCCACCCAGAGAGTGGCCAGGGAGTAGACATGATGAGATGAGAACTGAAGGGAGACAGAACAGTGATGAGTTCCACCCAGAGAATGGCCAGTGAGTAGACATGATGAGATGAGAACTGGAGGGAGACAGAACAGTGATTGGTTCTACCCAGAGAGTGGCCAGGGAGTAGACATGATGAGATGAGAACTGGAGGGAGACAGAACAGTGATTGGTTCCACCCAGAGAGTGGCCAGGGAGTAGACATGATGAGATGAGAACTGGAGGGAGACAGAACAGTGATGTCAGTGATTGGTTCCACCCAGAGAGTGGCCAGGGAGTAGACATGATGAGATGAGAACTGAAGGGAGACAGAACAGTGATGAGTTCCACCCAGAGAGTGGCCAGGGAGTAGACATGATGAGATGAGAACTGGAGGGAGACAGAACAGTGATGAGTTCCACCCAGAGAGTGGCCAGGGAGTAGACATGATGAGATGAGAACTGGAGGGAGACAGAACAGTGATGAGTTCCACCCAGAGAGTGGCCAGGGAGTAGACATGATGAGATGAGAACTGGAGGGAGACAGAACAGTGATGTCAGTGATGGGTTCCACCCAGAGAGTGGCCAGGGAGTAGACATGATGAGATGAGAACTGGAGGGAGACAGAACAGTGATGAGTTCCACCCAGAGAGTTGCCAGGGAGTAGACATGATGAGATGAGAACTGGAGGGAGACAGAACAGTGATGAGTTCCACCCAGAGAGTTGCCAGGGAGTAGTCAAGCAGAAGTCAAGCAGAAGTCAAGCAGAACAAGCAGAACAAGTAGAAGTAAAGCAGAAGTCAAGCAGAACTCCACATGTTACAGGATGACTTGCCTCTGGTAACAAAACTACACTGAGGGCACAAAACATTAGGAACACCTTCATAATATTGAGTTGAACCCCCTTCCCTTTTCCCCTCAGAACAGCCTCAATACGTCGGGGTCATGGACTCTACAAGGTGTCTAAAGTGTTCCACAGGGATGCTGGTCCATGTTGTCTCTACAAGGTGTTGAAAGCAGGGATGCTGGTCCATGTTGACTCTACAAGGTGTTGAAAGCGTTCCCCAGGGATGCTGAACCATGTTGACTCCAACGCTTCCCACACTGGCGTCAAGTTGGCTGGGTGTCCTTTGGGTGGTGGACCGTTCACAAAGGAAACTGTTGAGCGTTAAAAACCCAGCAGCGTTGTAGTTCTTTGACACAAACCTCCCCTTCATCTACACTGATTGATGACATCAATAAGGGATCATATCTTTCACCTGGATTCACCTGGAGGGTCACTGTCATGGAAAGAGCAGGTATTCCTAATGGTTTGTCCACTCAGTGTACATTGTAGATATCATTTTTAACCACGTTATGAAACTTTAAAAGAAATGTCATTGTTTATATTGTGAGAACTTATAGATTGTTTCATTTCTGTATTTCTTCGGTTTATGTTACTGTACATGTAGAGTCATTTTTCAGTATCTGCTGAATCAATAGGTTTCTGGACAAGTCTCTTCCCCTTCTGCTGTGTGTGTGTGTGTGTGTGTGTGTGTGTGTGTGTGTGTGTGTGTGTGTGTGTGTGTGTGTGTGTGTGTGTTCAAGAGACAAAGAGGAGAAGGACATTCTGGGAACTCTAATGACACCGTCAAAAAGTAAAATTTGAGAAAATTATAAAACACACAGAGAGCAGTAGCCTATAGCAGTCACCACAGCTCCAACAGAGAGAGCAGTAGCCTATAGCAGTCACCACAGCTCCAACAGAGAGAGCAGTAGCCTATAGCAGTCACCACAGCTCCAACAGAGAGAATAGTAGCCTATAGCAGTCACCACAGCTCCAACAGAGAGAGCAGTAGCCTATAGCAGTCACCACAGCTCCAACAGAGAGAGCAGTAGCCAATAGCAGTCACCACAGCTCCAACAGAGAGAATAGTAGCCAATAGCAGTCACCTCACACAGCTCCAACAGAGAGAATAGTAGCCAATAGCAGTCACCACAGCTCCAACAGAGAGAGCAGTAGCCTATAGCAGTCACCACAGCTCCAACAGAGAGAGCAGTAGCCAATAGCAGTCACCACAGCTCCAACAGAGACAGCAGTAGCCAATAGCAGTCACCACAGCTCCAACAGAGAGAGCAGTAGCCAATAGCAGTCACCACAGCTCCAACAGAGAGAGCAGTAGCCAATAGCAGTCACCACAGCTCCAACAGAGAGAGCAGTAGCCAATAGCAGTCACCACAGCTCCAACAGAGAGAGCAGTAGCCAATAGCAGTCACCACAGCTCCAACAGAGAGAGCAGTAGCCTATAGCAGTCACCACAGCTCCAACAGAGAGAGCAGTAGCCTATAGCAGTCACCACAGCTCCAACAGAGAGAGCAGTAGCCTATAGCAGTCACCACAGCTCCAACAGAGAGCAGTAGCCAATAGCAGTCACCACAGCTCCAACAGAGAGAGCAGTAGCCAATAGCAGTCACCACAGCTCCAACAGAGAGAGCAGTAGCCAATAGCAGTCACCACAGCTCCAACAGAGAGAGCAGTAGCCAATAGCAGTCACCACAGCTCCAACAGAGAGAATAGTAGCCTATAGCAGTCACCACAGCTCCAACAGAGAGAATAGTAGCCTATAGCAGTCACCACAGCTCCAACAGAGAGAATAGTAGCCTATAGCAGTCACCACAGCTCCAACAGAGAGAGCAGTAGCCAATAGCAGTCACCACAGCTCCAACAGAGAGAGCAGTAGCCAATAGCAGTCACCACAGCTCCAACAGAGAGAGCAGTAGCCTATAGCAGTCACCACAGCTCCAACAGAGAGAATAGTAGCCTATAGCAGTCACCACAGCTCCAACAGAGAGAATAGTAGCCTATAGCAGTCACCACAGCTCCAACAGAGAGAGCAGTAGCCTATAGCAGTCACCACAGCTCCAACAGAGAGAATAGTAGCCTATAGCAGTCACCACAGCTCCAACAGAGAGAGCAGTAGCCTATAGCAGTCACCACAGCTCCAACAGAGAGAGCAGTAGCCTATAGCAGTCACCACAGCTCCAACAGAGAGAGCAGTAGCCTATAGCAGTCACCACAGCTCCAACAGAGAGAGCAGTAGCCTATAGCAGTCACCACAGCTCCAACAGAGAGAGCAGTAGCCTATAGCAGTCACCACAGCTCCAACAGAGAGAGCAGTAGCCTATAGCAGTCACCACAGCTCCAACAGAGAGAGCAGTAGCCTATAGCAGTCACCACAGCTCCAACAGAGAGAGCAGTAGCCTATAGCAGTCACCACAGCTCCAACAGAGAGAGCAGTAGCCTATAGCAGTCACCACAGCTCCAACAGAGAGAGCAGTAGCCTATAGCAGTCACCACAGCTCCAACAGAGAGAGCAGTAGCCTATAGCAGCTCCAACATAGGCGGTTCATCAACTGTCAACAAACCAGAATAAAGGACAACAGTGTTCATTGAAAAGGACCTTCTCAAAGGACAGTGTTGCAATGTTATAGCCAGGTTGCAACAGGGTAAGTTGTACTGTAAGTCACTGCTGATAAGGCTCTGTGCTGTGTAAATACAACAGGAGGACAAAGCCTGGTGCAAATCTCCTAACCCAGGCCATTGTTCCACAATCACACCCAAAACAGACATACAGGCAGCCAAGGACAGCCCCTTCAGTAGCTTGGAAAATGGATGACAAGCTTTATCAAGCCAAGCCATAAGAACCCAGGAGATACAATACCAGGAGAGGACAGGTTCAATCCCAAGACAGCACACAGTGTATACTTACAAAGCTCTTAGAAGGGATGGTACCCTGATGGAATAAAGACACAATATCAGCCTTATAGAATCAAATCTTACCAACTCTTTCACTGGTTTCAATGGTTCCTTACCAACTCTTTCATTGGTTTCAATGGTTCCTTACCAACTCTTTCATTGGTTTCAATAGTTCCTTACCAACTCTTTCACTGGTTTCAATAGTCCCTTACCAACTCTTTCACTGGTTTCAATAGTTCCTTACCAACTCTTTCACTGGTTTCAATAGTTCCTTACCAACTCTTTCACTGGTTTCAATAGTTCCTTACCAACTCTTTCACTGGTTTCAATAGTCCCTTACCAACTCTTTCACTGGTTTCAATAGTCCCTTACCAACTCTTTCACTGGTTTCAATAGTCCCTTACCAACTCTTTCACTGGTTTCAATAGTCCCTTACCAACTCTTTCACTGGTTTCAATAGTCCCTTACCAACTCTTTCACTGGTTTCAATAGTCCCTTACCAACTCTTTCACTGGTTTCAATAGTTCCTTACCAACTCTTTCACTGGTTTCAATAGTTCCTTACCAACTCTTTCACTGGTTTCAATAGTTCCTTACCAACTCTTTCACTGGTTTCAATAGTTCCTTACCAACTCTTTCACTGGTTTCAATAGTTCCTTACCAACTCTTTCACTGGTTTCAATAGTTCCTTACCAACTCTTTCACTGGTTTCAATAGTTCAATAGTTTTCTACGTGAAAACTATTTCTAAGATGCATACTTTCAGTTTTTTCCGAACTCACTTCCCTCTTTAGACACCCTCAGATAAACCTCGACAGTCGATGTAGCCTACGCCGGCTCAGATCAAACCTCGACAGTCGATGTAGCCTACGCCGGCTCAGATCAAACCTCGACAGTCGATGTAGCCTACGCCGGCTCAGATCAAACCTCGACAGTCGATGTAGCCTACGCCGGCTCAGATCAAACCTCGACAGTCGATGTAGCCTACGTCGGCTCAGATCAAACCTCTACAGTCGATGCAGCCTATGTCGGCTCAGATCAGACCTCTACAGTCGATGTAGCCCACGCCGGCTCAGATCAGACCTCTACAGTCGATGCAGCCTATGTCGGCTCAGATCAAACCTCTACAGTCGATGTAGCCTACGCCGGCTCAGATCAAACCTCGACAGTCGATGTAGCCTACGTCGGCTCAGATCAAACCTCTACAGTCGATGCAGCCTATGTCGGCTCAGATCAGACCTCTACAGTCGATGTAGCCCACGTCGGCTCAGATCAGACCTCTACAGTCGATGCAGCCTATGTCGGCTCAGATCAAACCTCTACAGTCGATGTAGCCTATGCCGGCTCAGATCACACTGCTGCCCTCGATGTAGCCTACGTCGACTGACGTAGCCTCGCAAGCCAATCGTAGAATGCGTACAATCTGGCCAGGTTGATATCAATATTTTAATCTGGTAACATCGCACAGTGTGACGTGATTGTAACAGATTAGTCTGCTAAGGCCTTAAATGCCTGATTCAGAGTTGAGATAAACGTGTGCTACCCAGCCCTTCACTAGCCTTATCGATGTTGATGTGTGCCTACTGTTTAGAGATTATGGTTCCCATAGACTCTTACCTGTGCATGAATCAGAGCGTCGTTGAACAGGATGAACCAGTTAACAGAGAACCTCCCGGCGTTCTGGAGGGTCAGGCTCTTGTTGCTACTCTCATACACCAGCCTGCGCTGGGGATTACGGAGGACATCCTGGGAGCAGAGCAGAGTACTACTGTATTTAGAGAGTAACTTATTCTCTACACAGCAGCCTGGGGCTTCTGAAGGAAATCCTGCAGACAAGCAGGACCTAACACAGTATAAACACATCTGAGATGAGGCTAACAGTATTAGATCTATAGACAGGATAACTAGTGAGATCTACAGACAGGATAACTAGTGAGATCTACAGACAGGATAACTAGTGGGATCTATAGACAGGATAACTAGTGAGATCTACAGACAGGATAACTAGTGGGATCTATAGACAGGATAACTAGTGAGATCTACAGACAGGGTAACTAGTGGGATCTACAGACAGGATAACTAGTGGGATCTATAAACAGGATAACTAGTGAGATCTAGACAGGATAACTAGTGAGATCTACAGACAGGATAACTAGTGAGATCTACAGACAGGATAACTAGTGGGATCTACTACAGACAGGATAACTAGTGGGATCTATAGACAGAATAACTAGTGGGATCTACAGACAGGATAACTGGTGAGATCTACAGACAGGATAACTGGTGAGATCTACAGACAGGATAACTAGTGATATCTAGACAGGATAACTAGTGAGATCTACAGACAGGATAACTAGTGAGATCTACAGACAGGATAACTAGTGGGATCTACAGACAGGATAACTAGTGGGATCTACAGACAGGATAACTAGTGAGATCTACAGACAGGAAAACTAGTGAGATCTACAGACAGGATAACTAGTGAGATCTACAGACAGGATAACTAGTGGGAACTATAGTAGACAGGATAACTAGTGGGATCTACAGACAGGATAACTAGTGGGATCTACAGACAGGATAACTAGTGGGATCTACAGACAGGATAACTAGTGAGATCTACAGACAGGATAACTAGTGAGATCTACAGACAGGATAACTAGTGAGATCTACAGACAGGATAACTAGTGAGATCTACAGACAGGATAACTAGTGAGATCTACAGACAGGATAACTAGTGAGATCTACAGACAGGATAACTAGTGAGATCTACAGACAGGATAACTAGTGAGATCTAGTGGTTAGAGGAGGCAGGTAGCCTAGTGGTTAGAGGAGGCAGGTAGCCTAGTGGTTAGAGGAGGCAGGTAGCCTAGTGGTTAGAGGAGGCAGGTAGCCTAGTGGTTAGAGGAGGCAGGTAGCCTAGTGGTTCGAGGCAGGTAGGTAGCCTAGTGGTTAGAGGCAGGTAGGTAGCCTAGTGGTTAGAGGAGGCGGGTAGCCTAGTGGTTAGAGGAGGGAGGCAGGTAGCCTAGTGGTTAGAGGAGGGAGGCAGGTAGCCTAGTGGTTAGAGGAGGCAGGTAGCCTAGTGGGTAGAGGAGGCAGGTAGCCTAGTGGTTAGAGGAGGCGGGTAGCCTAGTGGGTAGAGGAAGCAGGTAGCCTAGTGGTTAGAGGAGGCAGGTAGCCTAGTGGTTAGAGGAGGCAGGTAGCCTAGTGGTTAGAGGAGGCAGGTAGCCTAGTGGTTAGAGGAGGCAGGTAGCCTAGTGGTTAGAGGAGGCAGGTAGCCTAGTGGTTAGAGGAGGCAGGTAGCCTAGTGGTTAGAAGAGGCAGGTAGCCTAGTGGTTAGAGGAGGCAGGTAGCCTAGTGGTTAGAGGAGGCAGGTAGCCTAGTGGTTAGAGGAGGCAGGTAGCCTAGTGGTTAGAGGAGGCAGGTAGCCTAGTGGTTAGAGGAGGCAGGTAGCCTAGTGGTTAGAGGAGGCAGGTAGCCTAGTGGTTAGAGTGCTGGGCCTGTAACCAAACGGTTGCTGGATCGAATCCCTGAGCTGACAAGGTCAAATCTGTCGTTCTGCCCCTGAACAAGGCAGTTAACCCACTGTTCCTAGGCCGTCATTGTAAATAAGAATCTGTTCTTAACTGACTTGCCTAGTTAAATAAAGGTTAAATAATATATATATTTGTTTTTTAATCGTTCAATATTTCGTGATAGTTCACCAATAACATGTCTACGGTTCTATAGTCTTGCATCATCATACGCCCAAGTCTCATTGAAAATCAATCAGTGCTCTTCCAGTACAGTACTGGAGATGGCTCAATAACTTTTGATATTTAAATGGAGCCACAACAAAATGTCTATGGTTCTGTAACATCAGTAACAGGACCACTCTACTCACAGTAGTTTTCCCAGAATATGTCCTCCAGAATTGGTTCGTTGTCTCTGCCTCCTTCCTCTTCCTCCCCAGGCTGAGAGACAGTGCCTCATACTTGGAGCAGCCCTCCTGCAGCCTCTGGTATTCCACTGTACTCTGAGATTACCAGGAGAAAGGCTTTAAATGTGATTGATTGATTGATTGATTGATTGATTGATTGACTGATTGATTGAGAAGAAAAGAGAAGAGAAGAGAAGCAAATATATAGTGACAACATTCCACAAAGACTTCAGAACCTGTTGGAAGTACTGATAGATGGAAGGTACGTACCACATCGAAACAGGTGGCCAGTTTGAGCAGCAGCCTGGCGTACTCGTGGATGTGTTGCATAGGAGAGTAGAACAGCAACACCAACAGGTCCAACAGAGGAACCTTGTCTTCACTGGACTCTGACAGCTGTCGCAAAACCTCAAACTTCTTACCAAAACACTCCCTGGAGAGGACATCAAGGGGAGTTGTATCAGGAATGTGAATGTACTATGAATATAAACTCAGCTAAAAAAATTATAATAAACGTCCTCTCACTGAGTTTATATTCAGCAAACTTAACATGTGTAAATATTTCTATGAACATAACAAGATTCAACAACTGAGACATAAACTGAACAAATTCCACAGACATGTGACTAACAGAAATTGAATAATGTGTCCCTGAACAAAGGCAGGGTCAATATCAAAAGTAACAGTCAGTATCTGGTGTGGCCACCAGCTGCATTAAGTACTGCCGTGCATCTCCTCCTCATGGACTGCACCAGATTTGCCAGTTCTTGCAGTGAGATGTTAACCCACTCTTCCACCAAGGCACCTGCAATTTCCTGGACATTTCTGGGGGGAATGGCCTAAACCCTAGATCAGTTCCTCCGATCACCAGTCAGTTCCACTGATCACCAGTAAGTTCCACTGATCACCAGTCCGTTCCTCCGATCACCAGTCCGTTCCTCCGATCACCAGTCCGATCACCAGTCCGTTCCTCCGATCACCAGTCCGATCACCAATCCGTTCCTCCGATCACCAGTCTAGCGGTGATAGAGCTGCCAACGGAGCTAATGCAGTCACTCTACAGCTGGAGGTGGGGGACCAGGTCTCCATACGCCCAATGGCTAACATACCTGTATGGGACTCTGTGGAACATCCGTGAACCTCACGGTCCTCTACAGGTCAGTTGGTAGAGCATGGTGCTTGCTACCGGCAGCATTGTGGGTTTGATTCCAGGGACCACATGACAATAAGTGGGTTTGGATAAAAACCATCTGCTAAATTGCATATTACTATTTGTTAATATTATTTTTGTAAACAGTGACTCTTTCCCACATAACTGTAACACCTGTATTGGATGCATCCAGATGGGAATCGTTGGGAGAAATACATTGGTTGGCTAGCTGTCCTCTACTGTCTAGGTAGAGTCACATTACCACGTTATCTTGTCGTTACACTCTTGCTCAACACCAAGACAAATTTCTCTCACCACTGCTGCACATTGCAATGCATTCTTTAAGAGAAGTAGAGAGTTTCTACCTGATCAATACACAGTTAGCGATGAGGAAGTCAATGTGGTTAGCGATGAGGAAGTCAATGTGATTAGCGATGAGGAAGTCAATGTGGTTAGCGATGAGGAAGTCAATGTGATTAGCGATGAGGAAGTCAATGTGGTTAGCGATGAGGAAGTCAATGTGGTTAGCGATGAGGAAGTCAATGTGGTTAGCGATGAGGTCAATGTGGTTAATGAACATGTACAGAGTTAATACAAAGAGATAGTAGTAACTGGGATAAGGTAAAAATGTGGTTAGCGATGAGGAAGTCAATGTGGTTAGCGATGAGGAAGTCAATATGGTTAGCGATGAGGAAGTCAATGTGGTTAGCGATGAGGAAGTCAATATGGTTAGCGATGAGGAAGTCAATATGGTTAGCGATGAGGAAGTCAATGTGGTTAGCGATGAGGAAGTCAATGTGGTTAGCGATGAGGAAGTCAATGTGATTAGCAATGAGGAAGTCAATGTGGTTAGCGATGAGGAAGTCAATGTGGTTAGCGATGAGGAAGTCAATATGGTTAGCGATGAGGAAGTCAATATGGTTAGCGATGAGGAAGTCAATATGGTTAGCGATGAGGAAGTCAATATGGTTAATGTAACTGGGGTGATGTACAGTACAATAGACAGTAAGAGTTTACACAAAAGATAGTGTAACTGGGATAAGGTAAAATAGAAGGACTTACACAGAGGGCTTCATGAGGGCTTGGAATCCCCCCATAACCAGGAAATTACCCACTGAGCAACAGTACCTGCAGAGAGAGAGAGAGAGAAAACAGATGGTGAGCAGACGCAGGAGGAGGAGAAGGGAACACTCAGGAGGAGGAGGAGGAGAAGGGAACACTCAGGAGGAGGAGAAGGGAACACTCAGGAGGAGGAGAAGGGAACACTCAGGAGGAGGAGAAGGGAACACTCAGGAGGAGGAGAAGGGAACACTCAGGAGGAGGAGAAGGGGAACACACTCAGGAGGAGGAGAAGGGAACACTCAGGAGGAGGAGAAGGGAACACTCAGGAGGAGGAGAAGGGAACACTCAGGAGGAGGAGAAGGGAACACTCAGGAGGAGGAGAAGGGAACACTCAGGAGGGAGGAGAAGGGAACACTCAGGAGGAGGAGGAAGGGAACACTCAGGAGGAGGAGAAGGGAACACTCAGGAGGAGGAGGAGGGGAACACTCAGGAGGAGGAGAAGGGAACACTCAGGAGGAGGAGAAGGGAACACTCAGGAGGAGGAGAGGGGAACACTCAGGAGGAGGAGAAGGGAACACTCAGGAGGAGGAGAAGGGAACACTCAGGAGGAGGAGAAGGGAACACTCAGGAGGAGGAGAAGGGAACACTCAGGAGGAGGAGGAGGAGAGGGGAACACTCAGGAGGAGGAGGAGGAGAAGGGAACACTCAGGAGGAGGAGGAGGAGAAGGGAACACTCAGGAGGAGGAGGAGAAGGGAACACTCAGGAGGAGGAGGAGGAGGAAGGGAACACTCAGGAGGAGGAGGAGGAGAAGGGAACACTCAGGAGGAGGAGGAGGAGGAACACTCAGGAGGAGGAGGAACACTCAGGAGGAGGAGGAGGAGGAGGAGGAGAACACTCAGGAGGAGGAGGAGGGAGGAGGAAGGGAACACTCAGGAGGAGGAGGAGGAGAAGGGAACACTCAGGAGGAGGAGGAGGAGAAGGGAACACTCAGGAGGAGGAGGAGGAGAAGGGAACACTCAGGAGGAGGAGGAGGAGAAGGGAACACTCAGGAGGAGGAGGAGGAGAGGAGGGAACACTCAGGAGGGAACACTCAGGAGGAGGAGGAGGAGGGGAACACTCAGGAGGAGGAGGAGGAGAAGGGAACACTCAGGAGGAGGAGGAGGAGAAGGGAACACTCAGGAGGAGGAGGAGGAGGAGAAGGGAACACTCAGGAGGAGGAGGAGAAGGGAACACTCAGGAGGAGGAGGAGGAGGAGGAGGAGGGAACACTCAGGAGGAGGAGGAGGAGGAGAAGGGAACACTCAGGAGGAGGAGGAGGAGAAGGGAACACTCAGGAGGAGGAGGAGGAGAAGGGAACACTCAGGAGGAGGAGGAGGAGAAGGGAACACTCAGGAGGAGGAGGAGGAGAAGGGAACACTCAGGAGGAGGAGGAAACACTCAGGGAACACTCAGGAGGAGGAGAAGGGAACACTCAGGAGGAGGAGGAGAGGGAACACTCAGGAGGAGGAGGAGGAGGGGGAACACTCAGGAGGAGGAGGAGAAGGGAACACTCAGGAGGAGGAGGAGAAGGGAACACTCAGGAGGAGGAGGAGAAGGGAACACTCAGGAGGAGGAGGAGAAGGGAACACTCAGGAGGAGGAGGAGAAGGGAACACTCAGGAGGAGGAGGAGAAGGGAACACTCAGGAGGAGGAGGAGAAGGGAACACTCAGGAGGAGGAAGAGAAGGGAACACTCAGGAGGAGGAGGAGAAGGGAACACTCAGGAGGAGGAGGAGAAGGGAACACTCAGGAGGAGGAGGAGAAGGGAACACTCAGGAGGAGGAGGAGAAGGGAACACTCAGGGGGAGGCCATTTGACAGTGTGACTACTACAAAAGAAACACTAAAACAGACATCTTAGCCTAGTAATTGTGTACTTGCTCTTTATACATGTCCAGGAAGGTGTTAGCGTGTTTCAGGATGACCAGTCCCTTGACGTCCCGGTCAGTATGGAGGAAGGCTGTAAGGGAGACGGAGTGTTGTCCTGTCAGGTGACAGAGCCTGCTGTAGCTACTAGCCAGGGACTGGAACAGCAGGCTGGACGTCTGGCCCAACACCGTGCACACAGACTCTAGAGGAGACACAGAGAGTACACAGATCAATCCACCACCCTCTCTACAACACATAGATCAGCCAGAAGAGGACTGGCCACCCCTCATAGCCTGGTTCCTCTCTAGGTTTCTAATCACCACCCAGCACAGCCAGAAGAGGACTGGCCACCCCTCATAGCCTGGTTTCTCTCTAGGTTTCTTTGTAGTTTCCTGCCTTATATGGAGTTTGTCCTAGCCACCGTGCTTCTACACCTGCATTGCTTGCTATTTGGAGTTTTAGGCTGGGTTTCTGTACAGCACTTTGTGATATTGGCTGATGTATAAAGGGCTTTATAAATACATTTGATTGATTGCGATCAGTCCACCACACTCTTTACCACTGTTGTGTCATCAGAAAACTTAATGATTGAGTTGGAGACGTGCGTGGCCACACAGTCATGGGTGAACAGGGAGTATAGGAGGGGGCTGGGCATGCACCCCTGTGGGGCCCCTGTGTTGAGGACAAGTGTGGCGGAGGTGTTGTTGCATACAACACAGGGAATGTCAGTGAAGACATTCACCACCTGGGGTAGACCCGTCAGGAAGCTTAGTGATGAGCATGGAGGGTGTTGAAGGCTGTGCTTTAGTCCATGAACAACATTCTTACAAAAGTATTCCTCTAGTCCAGCTGGGAAAGGGCAGTGTGCAGTCAAATCAAATCAAATGTTATTTGTCACATATGCCGAATAAAACAGGTGTAGACCGTGAAACTTACAAGCTCTTAACCAACAATGCAGTTAAGAAAATAGAGTTAAGAAAATATTTACTAAATAAAATAAAGTAAAAACGTTTAAATAACACAATAAAGAGGTGGTGACACCTGACACCGCCTGGTATAGAGGTCCTGGATGGCAGGAAACTTGGCCCCAGTGATGTACTGGGCCGTACGCACTACCCTCTGTAGTGCCCTGCGGTCGGATGCTGAGCAGTTGCCATACCAGGTGGTGATGCAACCAGTTCACTGGTGCAGCTGTAGAACCTTTTGAAGATCTGAGGACCAATGCCACATCTTTTCAATCTCCTGAGGGGGAATAGGTTTTGTCGTGCCCTCTTCACGACTGTCTTGGTGTGTTCGGACCATTCTAGTTTGTTGGTGATGTGGACACCCAGGAACTTGAAGCTCTCAACCTGCTCCACTGCAGCCCCGTTAATGAGAATGGAGGTGTGCTCGTCCTCTTCATCCTGTAGTCCACAATCATCTCCTTTGTCTTGATCACGTTGACGGAGATGTTGTTTTCCTGGTACCACACTGCCAGGTCTCATCATTGTTGGTGATCAGGTCTACCACCATTGTATCGTCAGCAGGCTTAATGATGGTGTTGGAGTCATGCTTGGCCATGCAGTCGTGGGTGAACAGGGAGTACAGGAGGGGCCTAAGCACGCACCCCTGAGGGGCCCCCATGTTGAGTATCAATGTGGCAGATGTTTTTGCTATTTAGGCAGGTTACCTTCTCTTTCAGGGATTATGGTTGTCTGCTTGAAACATGTAAGTATTAAAGACTCGGTCAGGGAGAGGTTGAAAATGTCAGTGAAGATACTTGCCAGTTGGTCCGAGCATGCTCTGAGTACACGTCCTGGTAGTCCGTCTGGCCCTACGGCCTTGTGAATGTTGACCTGTTTAAAGATCTTGCTCACATCGGCTACAGAGAGCGTGATCACACAGTTGTTCAGAACAGCTGGTGCTCTCATGCATGCTTCAGTGTTGCTTGCCTTGAAGCAAACATAAAAAGGCATTTAGCCCGTCTGGTAGGCTCGCATCACTGGGCAGCTCACGGCTGAGTTTCCCTTTGTAGTAATTAACCGTTTGCAAGCTCTGCCACATCCGACGACTGTCAGAGCCGGTGTAGTAGGATTCAAACTTAGTCCTGTATTGTAGTTTTTCCTGTTTGATAGTTCGTCTGAGGGCATAGCGAGATTTCTTATAAGCGTCCATATTAGTGTCCCGCTCCTTGAAAGAGGCAGCTCTAGCCTTTAGCTCAGTGCGGATGTTTCTCTAACTCAGGCGAGCAAGACCTTGAGATGACCTTAATATTAGACATTGCGCATCAGCTGTTATTGACAAATTGAAACACACCTCCACCTCTCCTCTTGCCGGACATAGCTGTTCTGTCCTGCCGATGCACGGAAAACCCAGCCAACTGTATGGGTTAGGGTTAGGGAAAACCAACTGTATATTATCCATGTCGTTGTTCAGCCACGACTCGGTGAAACATAAGATATCACAGGTTTTGATGTCAAGTTGGTAGGATAGTCTCAAACGGAGACCATCCAGTTTATTCAAAATCAAATCAATTTTTATTGGTCACATACACATGGTTAGCAGATGTTAATGTGAGTGTAGCGAAATGCTTGTGCTTCTAGTTCTGACAGTGCAGTAATATCTAACAAGTACTTTAACAATTCCACAACAACTACCTAATACACACACATCTAAAGGGGTGAATGAGAATATGTACATATAAATATATGGATGAGCGATGGACCGAGAGGCATAGGCAAGGTGCAGTAGATGGTAAAAAATACAGTATATACATGTGATATGTGTAAACTAGAGGTTGACCGATTAATCGGAATAGCCGATTAATTAGGGCCGATTTCAAATTTTCATAACAATCGGAAATCGGTATTTTTGGGCGCCGATTTTCCATTTTTTTTTAATATATTTTTTTACACCTTTATTTAATCTTTATTTAACTAGACAAGTCAGTTAAGAACACATTCTTATTTTCAATGACGGCCTAGGAACGGTGGGTTAACTGCCTGTTCAGGGGCAGAAAGACAGATTTTCACCTTGTCAGCTCGGGGGATCCAATCTTGCAACCTTACAGTTAACTAGTCCACCGCAATAACGACCTGCCTCTCTCTCGTTGCACTCCACAAGGAGACTGCCTGTTACGCGAATGCAGTAAGCCAAGGTAAGTTCCTAGCTAGCATTAAACTTATCTTATAAAAAACAATCAATCATAATCACTAGTTAACTACACATGGTTGATATTATCTAGCGTGTCCTGTGTTGCATATAATCTGACTGAGCATACAAGCATACAAGTATCTGACTGAGCGGTGGTAGGCAGAAGCAGGCGCGTAAACATTCATTCAAACAGCACCTTCGTGTGTTTTGCCAGCAGCTCTTCGTTGTGTGTCAAGCATTGCGCTGTTTATGACTTCAAACCTATCAACTCCCGAGATGAGGCTGGTGTGACCGCAGTGAAATGTCTAGTAGCGCGCGCTAATAGCATTTCAAACGTCACTCGCACTGAGCCTTTGGGTGGTTGTTTCCCTAGCTCTGCATGGGTAACGCTGCTTACGGAGGCTATACTGTTACACTGGCAATACTAAAGTTCCTATAAGTACATCCAATAGTCAAAGGTTAATGAAATACAAATTGTATAGAGGGAAATAGTCCTATAATAACTGAATTGTTGAAGTGTACCTATGAAAAAAATTACAGGCCTCTCTCATCTTTTTAAGTGGGAGAACTTGCACAAATGGTGGCTGACTAAATACGTTTTTTGCCCCACTGTATGTTGAACACACATCCTCAGCCTTTGCCACCTTCTATAGGAATTAAACGACTGCATAGGGCTGTGTTTTGGATGACTGGCTGCAAATGTTTATTGAATTGTGTTATTTCTGCCTTTTCTATTCCAGACATTCTGAAGCATCCCATGTATGTAACTTTAGTCTTTCACTTTTCGTTTGTCTTTTGCCTCACCTTTCCTCAGTAGAGGGCTGACCACCCGCTTGTTGACGTCTCTGAGCCTGCAGTAATACTTCCTGTCTGCTGCAGCCAGCTCGTGAAGAGCAGAGATGAACCCCATCACGTTGAGGTCAGCCTGGGCTAGACAGGACTGTCCTCCGCCATACACACTGCTGATGTAGCCCATCTAGACGGGAAGACACCAACACATTAAAGAGCAATATTTTATGTGGCTTGTTATGATATTGCCCAGATACATGACTGTAGGCTCTTACGGAGTTAGCCTACGAGTCTACAGCCAAGTCTCAGGGGACAAGTTACTGGTAGGAGTCTACAGCCAAGTCTCAGGGGACAAGTTACTGGTAGGAGTCTACAGCCAAGTCTCAGGGGACAAGTTACTGGTAGGAGTCTACAGCCAAGTCTCAGGGGACAAGTTACTGGTAGGAGTCTACAGCCAAGTCTCAGGGGACAAGTTACTGGTAGGAGTCTACAGCCAAGTCTCAGGGGACAAGTTACTGGTATGTTTAATAAGTTATAATAAATTATAAAATCAAGAAAAAGTAGCACTCTGTTTCCGAACAGATGTGATTAATTTATTAACAGGGGAAATTAACAGACAGTATCTAAACAGAGTGCTCTTTTTCCATTCTCCTGGATAGTCACCTGTCGAAGTGTTCTGGGGTAAAGGAATGTTGTGGGATTTTACTCAGTTCCTCAGTCGAGCACCCTTTCGTTCAAGCTGGGCCGAAGTGCGTTTGGGTTAAAACGTTCTTTCTACATATTATAGAGAGGTATTAAGTTCGACTCACATTCACACAGAAGGGCAGTAGGACAGGTCTGAGGGTGTACGTGTCAGTTCTAGACGGAGAGCTCTCAGTTGACCCTGTCCCAGGTATGTGGTTCTCAGGTGTGGTCTCCATCACCTGAATTAATTCATTAATACTTTATTGTTCCATAGGGAAATTTGTTCAACTATAAAGGCATTCCTGTCATACATTCACTGACTATACAAAAACACACACACACACACACACACACACACACACACACACACACACACACACACAGCAGAAGGGGAAGAGACTTGTCCAGAAACCTATTGAATCAGCAGATACTGAAAAATGACTCTACATGTACAGTAACATAAACCGAAGAAATACAGAAATGAAACAATCTATAAGTTCTCACAATATAAACAGTGACAAGTTGGGTAACATGTTTAAAAAATATATCTTTACGCTCGACAGTTTCCCGTGTGTATCAAGAATGATCCACCATTCAAAGGACATCCAGCCAACTTGACACAACTGTGGGAAGCGTTGGAGTCAGTATGGACCAGCATCCCTGTGGAACGCTTTCAACACCTTGTAGAGTCAACATGGGCCAGCATCCCTGCTTTCAACACCTTGTAGAGTCCACATGGACCAGCATCCCTGTGGAACGCTTTGGACACCTTGTAGAGTCAACATGGGCCAGCATCCCTGCTTTCAACACCTTGTAGAGTCAACATGGGCCAGCATCCCTGTGGAACGCTTTCACCACCTTGTAGAGTCAACATGGACCAGCATCCCTGTGGAACGCTTTCACCACCTTGTAGAGTCAACATGGACCAGCATCCCTGTGGAACGCTTTCACCACCTTGTAGAGTCAACATGGGCCAGCATCCCTGCTTTCAACACCTTGTAGAGTCCATGACCCCGACGAATTGAGGCTGTTCTGAACACCTTCCTAACTCAATATTAGGAAGATGCTCCTAATGTTTTGTACACTCAGTGTATTTAGCATCACAAGACACAACACATAACTTATACAGTATACAACACATGTAAAGTCCGGTTCAGATACATTAGCCAACATAAGACGAGACAAAACTATCCCGTTTTAGAATTTGGGATTGTAGAACAGCTGACTAAAGACCAGGCATTCACATTAACTTAGTTTTATTTTATTTATTTAACCTTTATTTCACTAGGTAAGTCAGTTAAGAACAAATTATTTTTTACAATGACGGCCTACCACGGCCAAACCTGGACG
The DNA here is from genome assembly GCF_018296145.1 of Oncorhynchus tshawytscha. Lineage (NCBI taxonomy): Eukaryota > Metazoa > Chordata > Actinopteri > Salmoniformes > Salmonidae > Oncorhynchus > Oncorhynchus tshawytscha. Next base: position 52,103,851 of record NC_056454.1, read on the forward strand.
ACGCTCGGCCAATTGTGCACCACCCTATGGGACTCCCAATTATGGCCCGGTTGTGATACAGCCTGGAATCGAACCAGGGTGTCTGTAGTGACGCCTCTATCACTGAGATGCAGTGTCTTAGACCGCTGCGCCACTCAGGAGCCCAGAGTAAGAAGACCAGCTGTGCAGTTGAGACCGTTTCCAGTTTAGAATGACGTGACGACAGTTTGAAACAAAGCTATCTATGTTGTAGCAAACTGGATACATGCACTTTGTAGTGAAATATCAGCAAGCTAGGCTAGCTACTACTGCAGCTATACAGCTAGCTAGGTGTCCGCTTGGCTAGCTACTACTGCAGCTATACAGCTAGCTAGGTGTCCGCTTGGCTAGCTACTACTGCAGCTATACAGCTGCTAGGTGTCCGCTTGGCTAGCTACTACTGCAGCAATACAGCTAGCTAGGTGTCCGCTTGGCTAGCTACTACAGCTATACAGCTAGCTAGGTGTCCGCTTGGCTAGCTACTACTGCAGCTATACAGCAGCTAGGTGTCCGTGGCTAGCTACTACTGCAGCTATACAGCTAGCTAGGTGTCCGCTAAGAAGAGCTACTACTGCAGCTATACAGCTAGCTAGGTGTCCGCCAGGCTAGCTACTACTGCAGCTATACAGCTAGCTAGGTGTCCGCTAGGCTAGCTACTACTGCAGCAATACAGCTAGCTAGGTGTCCGCTAGGCTAGCTACTACTGCAGCTATACAGCTAGCTAGGTGTCCGCTTGGCTAGCTACTACTGCAGCAATACAGCTAGCTAGGTGTCCGCTAGGCTAGCTACTACTGCAGCTATACAGCTAGCTAGGTGTCCGCTTGGCTAGCTACTACTGCAGCTATACAGCTAGCTAGGTGTCCGCTTGGCTAGCTACTACTGCAGCTATACAGCTAGCTAGGTGTCCGCTTGGCTAGCTACTACTGCAGCTATACAGCTAGCTAGGTGTCCGCTTGGCTAGCTACTACTGCAGCTATACAGCTAGCTAGGTGTCCGCTAGGCTAGCTACTACTGCAGCAATACAGCTAGCTAGGTGTCCGCTAGGCTAGCTACTACTGCAGCAATACAGCTAGCTAGGTGTCCGCTTGGCTAGCTACTACTGCAGCTATACAGCTAGCTAGGTGTCCGCTAGGCTAGCTACTACTGCAGCTATACAGCTAGCTAGGTGTCCGCTTGGCTAGCTACTACTGCAGCTATACAGCTAGCTAGGTGTCCGCTAGGCTAGCTACTACTGCAGCAATACAGCTAGCTAGGTGTCCGCTTGGCTAGCTACTACTGCAGCTATACAGCTAGCTAGGTGTCCGCTTGGCTAGCTACTACTGCAGCTATACAGCTAGCTAGGTGTCCGCTTGGCTAGCTACTACTGCAGCTATACAGCTAGCTAGGTGTCCGCTTGGCTAGCTACTACTGCAGCTATACAGCTAGCTAGGTGTCCGCTTGGCTAGCTACTACTGCAGCTATACAGCTAGCTAGGTGTCCGCTTGGCTAGCTACTACTGCAGCTATACAGCTAGCTAGGTGTCCGCTTGGCTAGCTACTACTGCAGCTATACAGCTAGCTAGGTGTCCGCTTGGCTAGCTACTACTGCAGCTATACAGCTAGCTAGGTGTCCGCTTGGCTAGCTACTACTGCAGCTATACAGCTAGCTAGGTGTCCGCTTGGCTAGCTACTACTGCAGCAATACAGCTAGCTAGGTGTCCGCTTGGCTAGCTACTACTGCAGCTATACAGCTAGCTAGGTGTCCGCTTTGATAAACTACTGCAGCTATACAGCTAGCTTTAAGTGTCCGCTTGGCTAGCTACTACTGCAGCAATACAGCTAGCTAGGTGTCCGCCTAGGCTGAAAAACTACTGCAGCTATACAGCTAGCTAGGTGTCAGCTTGGCTAGCTACTACTGCAGCTATACAGCTAGCTAGGTGTCCGCTTGGCTAGCTACTACTGCAGCTATACAGCTAGCTAGGTGTCCGCTAGGCAAGCTAGCAAGCTAGCTGCTTGGCTGAACACAGAACGTCAGCGCGCTGTTCTCTGATTGGCCAAAGGGACCCGTCTCGCCGTAAGTCTTCGGTCAAGATTTGATAAAGGGCGGCAGATAGCATAGTGTTTAAGAGTGTTGGGCCAAAAACCGAATGATCGCTGGTTCAAAACCCCGGACCGCCTAGGTGAAAAAAATGTCGATGTACTGAGCAGGGCACTTATTTCTAATTGCTCCTGTAAGTCTGCAAAATTACTCAAATGTAATACTGTATTTTGGAAACTTCAACAGCCGACGTGAGACATTGTAAAACTACATCGTTCAGACGAAGCAAACTGTTGTAGAACGAACTCATTACGAACATTGTGTCACGTCTACTGTATCTGAACTGGGCTTTACAGGACATACTGACCTGTTGACCTCTGTAGCAGGGGACATACTGACCTGTTGACCTCTGTAGCAGGGGACATACTGACCTGTTGACCTCTGTAGCAGGGGACATACTGACCTGTTGACCTCTGTAGCAGGGGACATACTGACCTGTTGACCTCTGTAGCAGGGGACATACTGACCTGTTGACCTCTGTAGCAGGGGACATACTGACCTGTTGACCTCTGTAGCAGGGGACATACTGACCTGTTGACCTCTGTAGCAGGGGACATACTGACCTGTTGACCTCTGTAGCAGGGGACATACTGACCTGTTGACCTCTGTAGCAGGGGACATACTGACCTGTTGACCTCTGTAGCAGGGGACATACTGACCTGTTGACCTCTGTAGCAGGGGACATACTGACCTGTTGACCTCTGTAGCAGGGGACATACTGACCTGTTGACCTCTGTAGCAGGGGACATACTGACCTGTTGACCTCTGTAGCAGGGGACATACTGACCTGTTGACCTCTGTAGCAGGGGACATACTGACCTGTTGACCTCTGTAGCAGGGGACATACTGACCTGTTGACCTCTGTAGCAGGGGACATACTGACCTGTTGACCTCTGTAGCAGGGGACATACTGACCTGTTGACCTCTGTAGCAGGGGACATACTGACCTGTTGACCTCTGTAGCAGGGGACATACTGACCTGTTGACCTCTGTAGCAGGGGACATACTGACCTGTTGACCTCTGTAGCAGGGGACATACTGACCTGTTGACCTCTGTAGCAGGGGACATACTGACCTGTTGACCTCTGTAGCAGGGGACATACTGACCTGTTGACCGCTGTAACAGAGGATGGGCTGGCAGCAGTCACCATCAGCCAGGAAAACACTGTGGCTCTGCCCAGCTGCCAGGTCCCACACACGCAGACCCTTTGACATCTGAGAGGAGGTCAAAACACACACACACAAAGATCAGCAAGGAACACACTGTGGCTCTGCCCTGCCACCAGGTCCCACACAAACAGACCCTCTGACATCTGAGTGTGATTTGCCCCCCCCCTGTGAGATGTCAGAGTGTGAGGGACCTGCTGGCAACAGTATCAGTAGTGGGCCCAGATCTGTTTCTGCTGTGAAGCCAACTCCTATGGTTGTTGACAGGCCAAATATAATGATGACAACAACCGTAGGAATTGGCTTTGCAGCAGATAACAGATCTGGGACCACTAAGCTAGAACTGCAGGCTAGACCACCAGACCAGCAGGCTAGACCACCAGACCAGCAGGCTAGACCAACAGGCTAGACCACCAGACCTGCAGGCTAGACCACCAGACCAGCAGGCTAGACCACCAGACCAGCAGGCTAGACCAACAGGCTAGACCACCAGACCTGCAGGCTAGACCACCAGACCAGCAGGCTAGACCAACAGGCTAGACCACCAGACCAGCAGGCTAGACCAACAGGCTAGACCACCAGACCTGCAGGCTAGACCACCAGACCAGCAGGCTAGACCAACAGGCTAGACCACCAGACCTGCAGGCTAAACCACCAGACCAGCAGGCTAGACCAACAGGCTAGACCACCAGACCTGCAGGCTAGACCAACAGGCTAGACCACCAGACCAGCAGGCTAGACCAGCAGCCTAGACCAGACCAGGCTAGACCACCAGACCAGGCTACCAGAGGCCACCAGACCAGCAGGCTAGACCACCAGACCAGCAGCCTAGACCACCAGACCAGCAGGCTAGACCACCAGACCAGCAGGCTAGACCAACAGGCTAGGCTAGACCACCAGACCAGCAGGCTAGACCACCAGACCAGCAGGCTAGACCAACAGGCTAGACCACCAGACCAGCAGGCTAGACCACCCAGCAGCCAGACCAGCAGGCTAGACCACCAGACCAGCAGGCTAGACCAACAGGCTAGACCACCAGACCAGCAGGCTAGACCACCAGACCAGCAGGCTAGACCACCAGACCAGCAGGCTAGACCAACAGGCTAGACCACCAGACCAGCAGGCTACCAACAGGCTACCACCAGACCAGCAGCCTAGACCACCAGACCAGCAGGCTAGACCACCAGACCAGCAGGCTAGACCAACAGGCTAGACCACCCAGACCTGACCAGGCCTAGACCACCAGACCAGCAGGCTAGACCACCAGACCAGCAGGCTAGACCACCAGGCTAGACCACCAGACCTGCAGGCTAGACCACCAGACCAGCAGGCTAGACCACCAGACCAGCAGGCTAGCCACCAGACCAGCAGGCTAGACCACCAGACCAGCAGGCTAGACCAACAGGCTAGACCACCAGACCTGCAGGCTAGACCACCAGACCAGCAGGCTAGACCACCAGACCAGCAGGCCTAGACCACCAGACCAGCAGGCTAGACCAGACCACCAGACCTGCAGGCTAGACCACCAGACCAGCAGGCTAGACCACCAGACCAGCAGGCTAGACCACCAGACCAGCAGCCTAGACCACCAGCCTAGACCACCAGACCAGCAGGCTAGACCACCAGACCAGACCACCAGACCAGCAGGCTAGACCAGCAGGCTAGACCAGCAGCGCAGCATAACCAGGAAGAACTAAAGACAAGAACATATGCCCTCCAAAGTAGGTAAATGTAGGTAGAGTACCTTGGCCTGTTGAGGCATGGTAGTGGGGCTGTTCATGTGTCCCAACTGGCCGGATCTGTTGCTGCCCCACGAAAACACCTGGGGTGATAGAGCCTGGTTATATTACACACCAGTCTCTCCATTTATAGGACGCTACAATATTAGCTACGTTGCGCTACATTTGCTCACACCATAACAACTTCTTAACAGTCTCTCCTCTAAATTCAAAAGAAGAGAGGCAATCAAATAAATACAATGCTAAAATGGCTAATGACTTGGCAATAGGATAAAGCGATAGGATAAGGCGATGGGATTAGGCGATGGGATGAGGCGATAGGATAAGGGAACTGTGAGTGTGATGGGGACTGTGTTTTTACCTGACACTGTGCAGAAAGGGCCAGAGAGTGGTGTGTTCCTGCCACTACCTTCACTACCTCCTCTCCATTCAGGCTCTTGATACACAGCGGCTGGAGCCTGGGTAGCTGGTCTCCGTGGCCCAGCTGTCCCTCCTGCCCCCGGCCCCAGCTCCACACCTCTGTGTTCAGGGAGGGCAGAGACTCCACTACCTCCTCCTTCCTGGGCACATTGGGCCTGGAGCGGGCGCTCCTCCTGCCGGGGAGCTCAGGGGATGCTGGAAGGAAAAACAAAAGGCTTCAAAACGCTATTTGACATACGAGTGGCGTAGAATGAGTAATATAAATGAGTTAGAATTGAGTTATAGAGAGAGGGGATGCTGGAAAACCCAGCATCGGACATACAACATAGTTGATACAGCTATTTCAACACGTTTCTCATCTCAAGAGTCTTTCTGGGTTAAATAAAGGATGAATCACACAATATAATATGAAAGTGCTGTAAACCAGCGCTTAGCAGACAATATGACAGAAATAGAAACTTCTGGAATGCAATTTTAAACATCTAAAAACCAGAAGTCTATCAGGGTTGACCATGGGACTGAACACATTCCTCTACAACTGGATCCTGGACTTCCTGACGGGCCGCACCCAGGCGGTGAGAGTAGGTAACAACACATCCGCTACGTTGACCCTGAACACTGGGGTCAATAGTTGCCAGCAGTTGTGAAAAACTGAAATCACGAACCACCGCGTTTAACCAAGGCAAGGGGGCTGGGAATATGGTTGAACACAGACAGTCCAGTTATGTCCTCCGTAAGGCAATCCAACACGCTGTCAGTACAGAGACAAAGTGGAGATGAAATTCAACGACTCAGACACAAGACGTATGTGGCAGGGTCTACAGACAATCACGGATTACAGTGGCAAAACTGGCCACGTCGCTGACACCGATGTCTTGCTCCCGGACAAGATAAACACCTTCTTCACCTGCTTTGACAATAACACAGTGCCACGGAAGCAGGCTGAACCCGAGTACCGTGGGCTCTCGTTCACCGTGACCGATGTAAGACATTTAAGCATGTTAACCCTTGCAAGGCTGTTGGCCCAGACGTCAACCCAACATCCAGCTGGGTGAAGTGTTTACGGACGTATTCAATCTCTCCCTATCCCAGTCTGCTGTCCCCACTTGCTTCAAGATGGCCACCATTGTTCATGTACCCAAGAAAGCGAAGGTAACTTAACTAAATGACTATCACCCAGAAGCACTCACTTCTGTCATCATGAAGTGCTTTGAGAGACTAGTCAAGGATCATATCACCTCTACCTTACCTGACACCCTAGACCAAAGGGGGGCAAAGCACGGCCTGTGGGCCATAACTGGCCCGTCGGGCACTTCAACGAGACATTTTACCCATTTTTATCTCCCCAATTTCATGGTATCCAATTGGTAGTTACAGTCTTGTTCCCTCAACTGCAACTCCCGTACGGACTCAGGAGAGGCAAAGGTCGAGAGCCGTGCGTCCCCCGAAACACGACCCAACCAGGCCGCACTGCTTCTTGACACAATGCCCGCTTAACCCAGAAGCCAGTCGCGCCAATGTGTCAGAGGAAACACCGTACGCCTGGCGACCGTGTCAGCGTACATGCACCTGGCCTGCCACAGGAGTCGCTAGAGCGCGACGGGACAAGGAAATTTCGGCCCGCCAAACCCTCTCCTAACCCAGACGACGCTGGGCCCATTGTGTGCAGTCTCGGGGGTCTCCCAGTCACGGCCAGCTGTGACACAGCCACAGGTCTGTAGTGACGCCTCAAGCACTGCGATGCAGTGCCTTAGACCGCTGCGCCACTCGGGAAGCCCCCGCAAATTGATTTGAACAAACAATTGGTTGCCCAAAAAATGCATCCCTCAGTTGAATTACAAAATCCCGATGTGGCCCTCGAGCCAAAAGGTATGCCCACACCTGCCCTACACCCACTTCAGTTTGCAAACCGCCACAATAGTTCCACAGACGATACAATCGCCATCTCACCTGGACAAGAGGAAGAATGCTGTTCATTGACTACAGAACAGCCTTCAACACCATAACCCTCCAAGCTCATCATTAAGCTCGGGAACCTGGGTCTGTACCCCGCCCAGTCCAACTATGTCTTGGACCCCAGGTGGTGAAGGTAGGAAACAACACCTCCACTATGCTGATCCTCAACACATGGGCACCACAAGGGTGCGTGCTCAGCCCCCTACTGTACTCCCTGTTCACCCATGACTGGGTGGCCACGCAAGCCTCCAACTCAATCATGAAGTTTGTAGACGACCCAACAGTTGTAGGCCTGATTACCAACAATGACAAGACAACCTGCAGGGAAGAGGTGAGGGCACTCGGAGTGTGGTGTCAGGAAAACAACCTCTCACTCAACGTCAACACAACAAAGGAGATGATCGTGGACTACAGGAGACAGCAGACGCCCCCTACCCTACAGGAGACGCCCCCTACCCACATTGACGGGACCGCAATGGAGAAAGTGAAAAGCTTCAAGTTCCTCGGCGTACACATCACTGACAATCTGAAATGGTCCACCCACACAGAGATGCCTCTTCAACCTCAGGAGGCTGAAGAAATGTGTATTGGCCCCTAAGACCCTCACAAACTTTTACAGATGCACAATTGAGAGCATCCTGTCAGGCTGTATCACCGCCTGGTATGACAACTGCACCGGCAGCAACCACAGGGCTCTCTAGACGGTGGTGCGTTCTGCCCAACGAATCACCAGCGGGCACACTGCCCTCCAGGACACCTACAGCACCTAATGTCACAGGAAGGCCAAAAAAGGTAATCATGGACATCAACAACCTGAGCCAATGCCTGTTCACCCCGCGACCATCCAGAAGGCGAGGTCAGTACAAGTGCATCAAAGCTGGGACCGAGAGACGAAAAAACAGCTTCTATCTCAAGGCCATCAGACTGTTAAATAGACATCACTAGCCGGCCTCCACCCAGTACCCTGCCCTGAACTTAGTCACTGTCACTAGCCAGCCTCCACCCGGTACCCTACCCTGAACTTAGTCACTGTCCCTAGCCGGCCACCACCTGGTGCTCTACCCTGAACGTAGTCACTGTCACTAGCCGGCCACCACCTGGTGCTCTACCCTGAACGTAGTCACTGTCACTAGCCGGCCACCACCTGGTGAACTTAGTCACTGTCCCTACCGGCCACCACCTGGTGGTCTACCCTGAACGTAGTCACTGTCACTAGCCGGCCACCACCTGGTGCTCTACCCTGAACGTAGTCACTGTCACTAGCCGGCTACCACCTGGTGCTCTACCCTGAACGTAGTCACTGTCACTAGCCGGCTACCACCTGGTGCTCTACCCTGAACTTAGTCACTGTCACTAGCCAGCTACCACCTGGTGCTCTACCCTGAACTTAGTCACTGTCACTAGCCGGCTACCACCTGGTGCTCTACCCTGAACGTAGTCACTGTCACTAGCCGGCTACCACCTGGTGCTCTACCCTGAACGTAGTCACTGTCACTAGCCGGCTACCACCTGGTGCTCTACCCTGAACGTAGTCACTGTCACTAGCCGGCTACCACCTGGTGCTCTACCCTGAACGTAGTCACTGTCACTAGCCGGCTACCACCTGGTGCTCTACCCTGAACGTAGTCACTGTCACTAGCCGGCTACCACCTGGTGCTCTACCCTGAACTTAGTCACTGTCACTAGCCGGCTACCACCTGGTGCTCTACCCTGAACGTAGTCACTGTCACTAGCCGGCTACCACCTGGTGCTCTACCCTGAACTTAGTCACTGTCACTAGCCGGCTACCACCTGGTGCTCTACCCTGAACTTAGTCACTGTCACTAGCCGGCTACCACCTGGTGCTCTACCCTGAACTTAGTCACTGTCACTAGCCGGCTACCACCTGGTGCTCTACCCTGAACTTAGTCACTGTCACTAGCCGGCTACCACCTGGTGCTCTACCCTGAACTTAGTCACTGTCACTAGCCGGCTACCACCTGGTGCTCTACCCTGAACGTAGTCACTGTCACTAGCCGGCTACCACCTGGTGCTCTACCCTGAACTTAGTCACTGTCACTAGCCGGCTACCACCTGGTGCTCTACCCTGCACCTTAGAGGCTGCTGCCCTATATACATCACTGGTTACTTTAATAATGGAACACCAGTCACTTTAATAACGTTTACATACTGTTTTACTCATGTTATATGCATTTGCCCTATTCTAGTCAATACCATCCTATTCAACTATAGCTCTATATACTATTCTACCCTACGTATTCTACAGTTATACCGTGTCATTCAAGTTTTTTATCTTTATTATTTGTACTGTTTTCTACATTGTAGAATAATAGTGAAGACATCAAAACTATGAAATAACACAGATGGAATAATGTAGTGTCCAAACATTGGACTGGGACTGTACATGTACATACAGTGGGCTCCAAAATTACTGGTACCCCTGACTGGCAATGCACAAACAATAAAATATAAACAATATAATTATAGAGAAAATCAAAATACCAACATGTGAGAAATGCTGTGTTTTATTAATGTTTCAATGGAACCCACCAAAATCACTTATTGATTTAATTTTAAAAATCTATCTCCCCCAAATCAAGGTTTCCCAATTAAATTGTAAATAACTAAATTAAAGATGATTGTAAATAACATCTACCAAAATTAAAACAGGAATTACATACCACTTATTTAAGTGTATCTAAGTCTTAGGGAACTATGTTGAGCCATTACATCACTTCCTGTTTCACTAGATTATAAAAATGAGGTCACACCAATGCAATATCCCTTTGTAGTCCAACACCATGAAGAAAACAAAAGAACTGGTTCTCTCCAGACCTGACTGCCCTTGACCAGCACAAAGACATTCTGTGGTGTACTGCATTAGCATCGAATAGCCCCCGTGATATGCAACTTCTCAGGGAAGTTAGGAACCAATATACACAGGCAGTTAGGAAAGCAAAGGCTAGCTTTTTCAAACAGAAATTTGCGTCGTGTTGCACAAACTCCAAAAAGTTCTGGGACACTGTAAAGTCCATGGAGAACAAGAGCACCTCCTCCCAGCTGCCCACTGCACTGAAGCTAGGAAACATTGTCACCACCGATAAATCTGCGATAATTGAGAATTTCAATAAGCATTTTTCTACGGCTGGCCATGCTTTCCACGTGGTTACCCCTACCACGGTCAAAAGCCCTGCGCCCCCCACAGCAACTTGCCCAAGCCACCCCCATTTCTCTTTCATCCAAATCCAGAAACAATACTGTGCAGCTGTATTCATTGACCTGGCCAAGGCTTTCGACTCTGTCAATCACCACATCCTCATCGGCAGGCTCGACAGCCTAGGTTTCTCAAATGACTGCTTCGTCTGGTTCACCAACTACTCAGACAGAGTTCAGTGTGTCAAATAGGAGGGCCTGCTGGTCAGACCTCTGGTAGTCTCTATGGGGGTGCCACAGGGTTCAATCCTCGGGCCGACTCTCTTCTCTGTATACATCAATGATGTCGCTCTTGCTGCTGGTGATTCTCTGATACACCTCTACGCAGACGACACCATTCTGTATACTTCTGGCCCTTCTTTGGACACTGTGTTAACTAAACTCCAGATGAGCTTCAATGCCATACAACTCTCCTTCCGTGGCCTCCAACTGCTCTTAAATGCAAGTAAAACTAAATGCATGCTCTTCAACCGATCGCTGCCTGCACCTGCCCGCCTGTCCAGCATGACTACCCTGGACGGTTCTGACTTAGAATATGTGGACAACTACAAATAACTAGGTGTCTGGTTAGACTGTAAACTCTCTTTACAGACTCACATTAAGCATCTCCAATCCAAAATTAAATCTAGAATCGGCTTCCTATTTCGCAACAAAGCATCCTTCACTCATGCTGCCAAACATACCCTCGTAAAACTGACTATCCTACTGATCCTTGACTTCGGTGATGTCATTTACAAAATAGCCTCCAACACTCTACTCAGCAAATTGGATGCAGTCTATCACAGTGCCATCCGTTTTGTCACCAAAGCCCCATATACTACCCACCATTGCGACCTGTATGCTCTCGTTGGCTGGACCTCGCTTCATACTCGTCGCCAAACCCACTGGCTCCAGGTCATCTATAAGTCTTTGCTAGGTAAAGCCCCGCCTTATCTCAGTTCACTGGTCACCATAGCAGCACCCACTCGTAGCATGCGCTCCAGCAGGTATATCTCACTGGTCACCCCCAAAGCCAATTCCTCCTTCGGCCGCCTTTCCTTCCAGTTCTTTGCTGCCACTGACTGGAACGAACTGCAAAAATCTCTGAAGCTGGAGACTCATATCTCCCTCACTAACTTTAAGCATCAGCTGTCAGGGCAGTTCACAGATCACTGCACCTGTACATAGCTCATCTGTAGATAGCCCATCCAACTACCTCATCTGCATACTATTAATTATTTTGCTCCTTTGCACCCCAGTATCTCTACTGGCACATTCATCTTCTGCACATCTATCACCCCAGTGTTTAATTGCTATATTGTAATTACTTCACCACCATGGCCTATTTATTGCCTTACCTCCCTTATCGTACCTCATTTGCACACATTGTATACTTTTTCTATTGTATTATTGACTGTATGTTTGTTTATGTGTAACTCTGTGTTGTTGTATGTGTCTCACTGCTTTGCTTTATCTTGGCCAGGTCACAGTTGTAAATGAGAACTTCTCAACTGGCCTACCTGGTTAAATAAAGGTGAAATATTAAAAATTAAAACTGGCAGTTGAAAAGAGACAGATGGTCGTAGACCTTCATAAATCTGGTCATGGCTACAAGAAGATCCACAAACTATTGAATATACCACTGAGCACTGTCAGTTTTTTTTTAAATCAAAATATATGGAACGGTTGAAAACATCACGGGTAGAGGACGGATAGGGTTATATATAGGTAGGGGACGGATAGGGTTATATATAGGTAGGGGACGGATAGGGTTATATATAGGTAGGGGACGGATAGGGTTATATATAGGTAGGGGACGGATAGGGTTATATATAGGTAGGGGACGGATAGGGTTATATATAGGTAGGGGACGGATAGGGTTATATATAGGTAGGGGACGGATAGGGTTATATATAGGTAGGGGACGGATAGGGTTATATATAGGTAGAGGACGGATAGGGTTATATAGGTAGGGGACGGAGGGACGGATAGGGTTATATATATAGGTAGGGGACGGATAGGGTTATATATAGGTAGGGGACGGATAGGGTTATATATAGGTAGGGGACGGATAGGGATATATATAGGTAGAGGACGGATAGGGTTATATATAGGTAGAGGACGGATAGGGTTATATATAGAGGTAGAGGACGGATAGGGTTATATATAGAGGTAGAGGACTGATAGGGTTATATATAGGTAGGGGACGGATAGGGTTATATATAGGTAGAGGACTGATAGGGTTATATATAGGATAGGATGATAGGGTTATATATAGGATGGATAGGGTTATATATAGGTAGAGGACGGATAGGGTTATATATAGGTAGAGGACGGATAGGGTTATATATAGGATAGGATGGATAGGGTTATATATAGGTATAGGATGGATAGGGTTATATATATAGGTATAGGATGGATAGGGTTATATATATAGGTATAGGATGGATAGGGTTATATATAGGATAGGATGGATAGGGTTATATATAGGTAGAGGACTGATAGGGTTATATATAGGATAGGATTATATATAGGTAGGGGATGGATAGGGTTATATATAGGTAGGGGATGGATAGGGTTATATATAGGTAGAGGACTGATAGGGTTATATATATAGGTAGAGGACAGATAGGTTTATATATAGGTATAGGATGGATAGGGTTATATATAGGTAGGGGATGGATAGGGTTATATATATAGGATAGGATGGATAGGGTTATATATAGGTAGAGGATGGATAGGGTTATATATAGGATAGGGGACTGGATAGGGTTATATATAGGTAGGATAGGATGGATAGGGTTATATATATATAGGTAGGATAGGATATATATATAGGGTTATATATATATATAGGATAGGATGGATAGGGTTATATATAGGTAGGGGATGGATAGGGTTATATATAGGTAGGGGATGGATAGGGTTATATATAGGTAGGGGACGGATAGGGTTATATATAGGTAGGGGACGGATAGGGTTATATATAGGTAGGGGACGGATAGGGTTATATATATATATAGGGGACGGATGGATAGGGTTATATATATATAGGATAGGATGGATAGGGTTATATATAGGTAGAGGACGGATAGGGTTATATATAGGTAGAGGATGGATAGGGTTATATATAGGTAGGTATAGGATGGATAGGGTTATATATATAGGATAGGATAGGATGGATAGGGTTATATATATAGGATAGGATGGATAGGGTTATATAGGGTTTAGGGTATATATAGGTAGGGGACGGATAGGGTTATATATAGGTAGAGGACGGATAGGGTTATATATAGGATAGGATGGATAGGGTTATATATAGGTAGGGGACGGATAGGGTTATATATAGGTAGAGGACGGATAGGGTTATATATAGGATAGGATGGATAGGGTTATATATATAGGATAGGATGGATAGGGTTATATATATAGGATAGGATGGATAGGGTTATATATAGGTAGGGGACGGATAGGGTTATATATAGGTAGAGGACGGATAGGGTTATATATAGGATAGGATGGATAGGGTTATATATAGGTAGGGGACGGATAGGGTTATATATAGGTAGAGGACGGATAGGGTTATATATATAGGATAGGATGGATAGGGTTATATATATAGGATAGGATGGATAGGGTTATATATATAGGATAGGATGGATAGGGTTATATATAGGTAGGGGACGGATAGGGTTATATATAGGTAGAGGACGGATAGGGTTATATATAGGATAGGATGGATAGGGTTATATATAGGTAGAGGATGGATAGGGTTATATATAGGATAGGATGGATAGGGTTATATATAGGTAGAGGATGGATAGGGTTATATATAGGATAGGATGGATAGGGTTATATATAGGATAGGATGGATAGGGTTATATATATAGGATAGGATGGATAGGGTTATATATAGGATAGGATGGATAGGGTTATATATATAGGATAGGATGGATAGGGTTATATATAGGATAGGATGGATAGGGTTATATATATAGGATAGGATGGATAGGGTTATATATAGGTAGAGGATGGATAGGGTTATATATAGGATAGGATGGATAGGGTTATATATAGGATAGGATGGATAGGGTTATATATAGGTAGAGGACGGATAGGGTTATATATAGGATAGGATGGATAGGGTTATATATATAGGATAGGATGGATAGGGTTATATATAGGTAGAGGACGGATAGGGTTATATATAGGATAGGATGGATAGGGTTATATATAGGTATAGGATGGATAGGGTTATATATAGGATAGGATGGATAGGGTTATATATATAGGATAGGATGGATAGGGTTATATATAGGTAGAGGACGGATAGGGTTATATATAGGATAGGACGGATAGGGTTATATATAGGATAGGATGGATAGGGTTATATATAGGTAGAGGATGGATAAGTAGGATGGTAAGAGAAGCAACAAAACCCCCAAGAATCACTGTGACAGAATTGCTGGCCTTGGTGGTGTCTTGGGATCACCAGGTTTCAAACCACACCTACCATGAGAGAGGAGAGAAGGTAGTGACCACACCTACCATGAGAGAGGAGAGGAGGTAGTGACCACACCTACCATGAGAGAGGAGAGGAGGCAGTGACCACACCTACCATGAGAGAGGAGAGGAGGCAGTGACCACACCTACCATGAGAGAGGAGAGGAGGCAGTGACCACACCTACCATGAGAGAGGAGAGGAGGTAGTGACCACACCTACCATGAGAGAGGAGAGGAGGCAGTGACCACACCTACCATGAGAGAGGAGAGGAGGCAATGAGTGCCGTCTACTCCCCTCGATGACCTCCTCCAGCAGGATATCAGTCAGACTGGAGCATTTCTTCCCTTGCAAGGAGTCCTCCTCCATACAGAGACGCACTTCCTGGTTGGTCTTCCTGTATGCCATGACAGGCCCAGACAGAGCCTCGCACAGCCCTGCGACTGGGATACACCCTTCACTCTTAGATGAGTCACAGAGGCTGCAGGTGGAGCCGATGCCTAAAGGGTTGTTTACCTCGAAGGGTGAGGCTGAGGCAGCACGGCCCGTTAAGGCTAAGGTATGTTCCATAACTAAGGCACCCGTGTAGTTCTCTAGTAGTGAACATGATAGGCTGGATGCCATGGTGGTGTCGTCTGTAGATTGTGGTAGAAGATATGGTGTTAAGGTAGAAGGTTGGTCTTGATCAGGTAGGTCACCGTTTAGGCACTGTCCTGGGACATGACTTACCAGGGTGAGTAGATCTCCTGAGCTATGACTGGCTAAGGTGAGTGAATCCTCTGCTGTTTGATTGGCTAAGGAGAGTGAATCCCCTGTTGTCTGATTGGCTAAGGTGAGTGAATCCCCTGTTGTCTGATTGGCTAAGGTGATTGGATTCCCTGTGTTGTTATTGTCATTCTGTTCAGACAGGATGTGATCAGACGTTCTCTTGAGGTATTCCTTCAGTTCCTTCTCGTCGGTTGAAGATGTGGTTTTCCTCCTCGCCTGTGTTCGAGCCGAGTTACTGTCTGTCTCTGTCAAAGTCCCAGGGCCTTGTCTTTGAAGGTCAGAGGTACCAGTATCCTCTTGGTTAGTTTGTTCTTTGGAGCCAGACTCTCTGAGAGAACTGTCAGTGTCATCAGGAAATAGGTATTCTGGGACTATAATGGGGTCTGGGTCTTGGGCTAGGTCTGGGTCAAGGCCCAGATCAAGGCTGACTGTCTGAGAGAGCGGGCAGGCTGAGGCTCTGTGTCTCTGGGCTAGAGAGGCCTGTCTCGAGCAGCTCCCTGGTTTGCTATCAGCCAACTCAATCCCTAGGGGGCAATAGTGGCTGTGGCTGATGATGACATGGTCCTCTTGATCCACCATAGAGAAGAGCAGCTGGTTGCACTGGGAACACTTATCAGTAGCTGTCGGCCGAGGGAACTGAGAGTCTTGTGCAGGGAAGCGACGCACCAGGGCCAGGCTGTGGTATCCTCCACACGCCACCTGGACCACAACAAGTCAGTCGGACTTCATTATATTGGCTTTTAAATCCTCCATTTTCTTTTATGTACAGTATGTATTGTTGAACTGACTGAGGCGTATTGTTGAACTGACTGACTGAGGTATATTGTTGAACTGACTGAGGCGTATTGTTGAACTGACTGAGGCATATTGTTGAACTGACTGAGGCGTATTGTTGAACTGACTGAGGCGTATTGTTGAACTGACTGAGGCGTATTGTTGAACTGACTGAGGCGTATTGTTGAACTGACTGAGGCGTATTGTTGAACTGACTGACGTGTTGAACTGGCGTATTGTTGAACTGACTGAGGCATATTGTTGAACTGACTGAGGTATATTGTTGAACTGACTGAGGTATATTGTTGAACTGACTGAGGCATATTGTTGAACTGACTGAGGCATATTGTTGAACTGACTGAGGCATATTGTTGAACTGACTGAGGCGTATTGTTGAACTGACTGAGGCATATTGTTGAACTGACTGACTGAGGCGTATTGTTGAACTGACTGACTGAGGCGTATTGTTGAACTGACTGAGGTATATTGTTGAACTGACTGAGGTATATTGTTGAGCTGACTGAGGTATATTGTTGAGCTGACTGAGGTATATTGTTGAACTGACTGAGGTATATTGTTGAGCTGACTGAGGTATATTGTTGAACTGACTGACTGAGGCGTATTGTTGAACTGACTGACTGAGGCGTATTGTTGAACTGACTGAGGTATATTGTTGAACTGACTGAGGTATATTGTTGAGCTGACTGAGGTATATTGTTGAACTGACTGAGGTATATTGTTGAGCTGACTGAGGTATATTGTTGAACTGACTGAGGCATATTGTTGAACTGACTGACTGAGGTATATTGTTGAACTGACTGAGGTATATTGTTGAACTGACTGAGGCGTACTGTTGAACTGACTGACTGAGGTATATTGTTGAACTGACTGAGGCATATTGTTGAACTGACTGAGGTGTATTGTTGAACTGACTGAGGTATATTGTTGAACTGACTGAGGCGTATTGTTGAACTGACTGACTGGGCGTATTGTTGAACTGACTGAGGCGTATTGTTGAACTGACTGAGGTATATTGTTGAACTGACTGAGGTATTGTTGAACTGACTGACTGAGGTATATTGTTGAACTGACTGAGGCGTATTGTTGAACTGACTGACTGAGGCGTATTGTTGAACTGACTGACTGAGGCGTATTGTTGAGCTGACTGAGGCGTATTGTTGAACTGACTGACTGAGGTATATTGTTGAACTGACTGAGGCGTATTGTTGAACTGACTGAGGCGTATTGTTGAACTGACTGACTGAGGTGTATTGTTGAACTGACTGACTGAGGTATATTGTTGAACTGACTGAGGTATATTGTTGAACTGACTGACTGGTGTATTGTTGAACTGACTGACTGAGTGTATTGTTGAACTGACTGAGGTGTATTGTTGAACTGACTGAGGTGTATTGTTGAACTGACTGAGGTGTATTGTTGAACTGACTGACTGAGGTATATTGTTGAACTGACTGAGGTATATTGTTGAACTGACTGAGGTATATTGTTGAACTGACTGAGGTATATTGTTGAACTGACTGAGGTATATTGTTGAACTGACTGAGGTGTATTGTTGAACTGACTGACTGAGGTATATTGTTGAACTGACTGACTGAGGTATATTGTTGAACTGACTGAGGTATATTGTTGAACTGACTGAGGCGTATTGTTGAACTGACTGAGGTATATTGTTGAACTGACTGAGGTATATTGTTGAACTGACTGAGGCGTATTGTTGAACTGACTGAGGTAACTCTAGATGTATGTCCAATGAGAAGCACTCACTCACCTGAACTACGTGCCTCCCAGCCAGGTGCTCCACTTTCTGGGGTCTCCACACAGGGAACACACTGGTGACCAGACCCAGCTGGCAGCCGCTGCCCCAGGCCCACACCTCATTCTGGGTAGACAGAGCCAGAGTGTGCTGCTCCCCACAGGTTACCTCCAGGATCCTGATGATCTGTTGGGAGGGACAGAATCACAATTACCAAGTCTGTTTACATGTACAGGGGATTTGACCTGGTGAAGTGGTGTTGTCATCGTCTAACAATAATTATAAAAACGGGTTGTTTGGATTCTGGATGCTGATTGGTTGATAGCAGGGATATATAGCACCACAGTCCCACAGCCCAGCCAGTCAATTTATAATCTCCCTTGGAATTTGGAATTAGGCAGGAATTTGGTTTGGAACAGTTGGGGTTTCTATAAACCTTGCTGTCTGCCTCTCCGACCAGTGGAACAATATTGCAGTTTGTTTGGTGATCTCCACTGTCCCATGCATATGAATGTGACAAGACAGACTGCTTCTCTGATCCAGGCCAATTCATTTATCAGGATCATTATAATGGATATATCCAACGAAAGTAAAACAAACTAAAGTGCACTTCGTTTGCTGTCCTTTCAGCTGCTTGATGTGATTGTGTATTAGCTTTAGTTGGCTAGCTAGCAAAGGAGAAGTAGCTAGCCTGCATAGCTACATGCCACTGTTTTGTTTAGCATAGCAACCATTTGGCTAGCAACTACAGAATCTCAGAATGAACGACCAGCCCATTTGGCTAGCAACTACAGAATCTCAGAATGAACGACCAGCCCATTTGGCTAGCAACTACAGAATCTCAGAATGAACGACCAGCCCATTTGGCTAGCAACTACAGAATCTCAGAATGAAACGACCAGCCCATTTGGCTAGCAACTACAGAATCTCAGAATGAATGAACGACCAGCCCATTTGGCTAGCAACTTCAGAATGAATGACCAGCCCATCTGGCTAGCAACTACAGAATGAATGAACGACCAGCCCATTTGGCTAGCAACTACAGAATGAACGACCAGCCCATTTGGCTAGCAACTACAGAATCTCAGAATGAATGAACGACCAGCCCATTTGGCTAGCAACTACAGAATCTCAGAATGAACGACCAGCCCATTTGGCTAGCAACTACAGAATCTCCGAATGAACGACCAGCCCATTTGGCCAAACTATTTTGTATGGTAGTTAAATAAAACAAATATACTTATTAAAATACAGTTTTTAATGAAAACATGTTGTTAATCTTCTTTTAATATGTTACCAACCGTTTTATAAAAGCAATAAGGCAATAAGTTATCGTGAATAACTCCTCCGGCCCTTGGCTTCGCCTCAGGCCTAACAACAGCACTTCGTCAGAAGTTATTCACACGACAATCCCTGGGTTCTTCTTATTGCTTCACCAGAATAGACAGACAGAATACTGGGATGGGCGGCAGGTAGCCTAGTGGTTACAGTGTTGGGCCAAAAACCGAAAGGTTGCTAGATCTGTCTGTTCAAATCTGTTCAAATCCAAAAACCGAAAGGTTGCTAGATCTGTCTGTTCAAATCTGTTCCTCAGCTGTCATTGTAAATAATAATTTGTTCTTAACTGACCTGCCTAGATAAATAAAGGTTCCTTTTAAAAAAATATGGAAACATATTACTGGTGGGAATATGCGCATATTATTTATATGCAGATTTTTTAAATATTTGCATGAAAATCTGTCACCAATTGGATGGAAACTCAGCTATTGTCATTGTTTTATCTGTTGTTTTCAAAGATGTCTGAAATGTTTTCTATAATTTTGGTGTTTTGTGATGAAAATAAGACTATAAACAGATACATCACCTGTGGAGGGACAGCCTCAGAGTCCACCATACTGACGAGGCTAGGATCTGGGACCAGGCCTCTCTCTGACAGACCACACTGCCCCGAGGAGTTCTCTCCCCACATGTACACAGCCCCTTCCCGTGTGACTGCGCCACAGTGGAAGGAGCCTGCAGCTACAGACACAACACATTGACCAGAGAGGACAGACTCAAGGAGAGGGTAAGTAGGAGAAACCCTCAGGCCCTGCCGCCACGTCAGGTCCCCGAAGCTGTACACCAGCCCACCTGGAGGATGGTGAAGAGAGCAGGTATACAGTGATCTTCATCAGGTTATCCCAAACGGTGTAAAACACCTTTTCAAGTATATGTTTTATGTGTAACGGATGAAATAAAGTGGAAATCTGACTCAATATTCAAATCTATACGCTACATATGGACGCTTAGTCATCGTTATAACTCATTATAAGTGTGTTTATAATACAATATGACGTTATAAAGCATTATGCATTTAAAAGGTCGTAGAAAGATTATCTTATTAGAGTCCAAAGAGAAGTCTCACCTTCGGCCAGGAGGATACCATGGCTGATGCCGAGGGCAGCCTGGAGGACTGGACGGGACAGAAGCACCCGTTCGGGGGTCACACTACTGCTGTAGCCTCTCCATAAGTGGAGCAGGCCTCGTTCTCTGGAGCTCTCCTCCTTCACTGGGCTGAAGGGGAGGGACAGACAGACAGACAACTCTGTCACTACAGTCGCAGAACCAGAGACAGACCCTTGGCCTTGTAACCGCACCATAGACAGAACATGTGAGTGTGAGTGTGGTGTGTGTGTGTGTGAGGTGTGTGTGTGAGGTGTGTGAGGTGAGTGAGTGAGTGAGTGAGTGAGTGAGTGAGTGAGTGAGTGAGTGAGTGAGTGAGTGAGTGGTTACAGTACCTCTTCTGGTACTCCATCATCACTGGGGCTTCTCCATTTTAAGGCATCTATTGTAAATTACTGTCAATATCCAATCTAGGAGGAAGAAATCGTTTTTGCAATGATCAGGTTCATGTCTTTGTTCCCTAAGTATATTTCATATAGCTATAAAGTACAACTAGCTCATTTGCAGCAACCTGTCAGATTTTCATGATGCCAAAGCTAAATCGAAAGCAAATATGCATTTAACAGTATAGGATACAGTTACAGTAGTAACGTTATACCTACTCGATAACAAAAAAATACATGGTTTGCTATTACATTTAACAAAAGCACGACATGTAGCTTGCTAATGTAGCCGATGTGAAATGGCTAGCTAGTTAGCGGTGGTGCGCGCTAGTGGCGTTTCAATCGGTCACGTCACTCGCTCTGAGACCTGCAAGGGCCGCGGCTTTTGTGGAGCGATGGGTAACGATGCCTAGCTAACTAGTGAATCGACAACAACAAAATGAAGTTACTTACGAAGTTTTTGAAAGTAGTTCTCCATTACCCATGGGATTTACAGCCGTATTCTTTCTTTAATTATACAAAACTATGGCTGTCACTGTCATGTTTGTATAAACAAAGCTAGCTAGCATGTTAGCTTATATAATCACTGCAGTGAAGTGGAGAACTTTCGTTTTGTCATTCAACTCTGTGACAGCTGAGTTTGTTTTGGGACCAGCCCTCCGATGGAAAGCGTCGAGGGTCAAAAAAGCCGTTTGAGTTTCACCACACAACAGTTGTGCTGTGGAATTTGCTCTAATTCCAACGAGCTAGAGGAAAAAACATGCATTTATATATATATTTATTTTTTATTCCCAGTTTGTGTTTTCGGGAACCGTTTGCAACAAAAATTGTCCAAGATATTATGGTTGAAGATGTTTTAGCTTTTAAATGACTGATCAGATCATTGCAAAAATATTACTCCAGAGGAATCATAACACTGTATTGAAAGGGCTCTGTGTGTAATAACTGACTCAATCACTGACAGCATAGGCTGTTTATTAGGGTTTGGGAATCATTAGTGGCATTTGGAGCTGTCATATCTGTGAATAAACCAACAGCAGAGACATGTCGGCTTCAGGCCAGACATCAAAACTTCCCTTTATAGTAATATATATATATATACATATATATATATATACTCTCTCCCTCTGTCTCCTCTTTTCTCTTACCTCTCTCTCTCTCTTTCTCCCTCTCTCTCCTCTTTTCTCTTACCTCTCGCTCTCTCCCTCTCTCTCTCTCCTCTTTTCTCTTACCTCTCTCCCTCTCTCTCTCTCCTCTTTTCTCTTACCTCTCTCTCTCTCTTTCTCCCTCTCTCTCCTCTTTTCTCTTACCTCTCGCTCTCTCTTTCTCCCTCTCTCTCCTCTTTTCTCTTACCTCTCGCTCTCTCCCTCTCTCTCTCTCCTCTTTTCTCTTACCTCTCTCTCTCTCTTTCTCCCTCTCTCTCCTCTTTTCTCTTACCTCTCGCTCTCTCCCTCTCTCTCTCTCCTCTTTTCTCTTACCTCTCGCTCTCTCCCTCTCTCTCTCTCTCCTCTTTTCTCTTACCTCTCGCTCTCTCTTTCTCCCTCTCTCTCCTCTTTTCTCTTACCTCTCGCTCTCTCCCTCTCTCTCTCTCCTCTTTTCTCTTACCTCTCTCTCTCTCTTTCTCCCTCTCTCTCCTCTTTTCTCTTACCTCTCGCTCTCTCTTTCTCCCTCTCTCTCCTCTTTTCTCTTACCTCTCGCTCTCTCCCTCTCTCTCTCTCCTCTTTTCTCTTACCTCTCTCTCTCTCTTTCTCCCTCTCTCCTCTTTTCTCTTACCTCTCGCTCTCTCCCTCTCTCTCTCTCTCTCTTTTCTCTTACCTCTCTCCCTCTCTCTCTCTCTCTCTTTTCTCTTACCTCTCTCTCTCTCTCTCTCTCTTTTCTCTTACCTCTCTCTCTCTCTTTCTCCCTCTCTCTCCTCTTTTCTCTTACCTCTCGCTCTCTCTTTCTCCCTCTCTCTCCTCTTTTCTCTTACCTCTCGCTCTCTCCCTCTCTCTCTCTCCTCTTTTCTCTTACCTCTCTCTCTCTCTCTCTCTCCTCTTTTCTCTTACCTCTCCCCCTCTCTCTCCTCTTTTCTCTTACCTCTCTCCCTCTCTCTCTCCTCTTTTCTCTTACCCCTCTCTCTCCCTCTCTCTCCTCCTTTCTCTTACCTCTCTCTCTCTCTCCTCTTTTCTCTTACCTCTCTCCCTCTCTCTCTCTCTCTTTTCTCTTACCTCTCTCCCTCTCTCTCCTCTTATCTCTTACCTCTCTCCCTCTCTCTCTCCTCTTTTCTCTTACCCCTCTCTCTCCCCCTCTCTCTCCTCTTTTCTCTTACCCCTCTCTCTCCTCTTTTCTCTTACCTCTCTCCCTCTCTCTCTCCTCTTTTCTCTTACCTCTCTCCCTCTCTCTCTCTCCTCTTTTCTCCTACCTCTCTCCCTCTCTGTCTCCTCTTTTCTCTTACCTCTCTCCCTCTCCCTCTCCCTCTCTCCTCTTTTCTCTTCCCTCTCCCTCTCCCTCTCTCTCACCTCTCTCTCTC
This sequence comes from Oncorhynchus tshawytscha, assembly GCF_018296145.1. Lineage (NCBI taxonomy): Eukaryota > Metazoa > Chordata > Actinopteri > Salmoniformes > Salmonidae > Oncorhynchus > Oncorhynchus tshawytscha. The sequence continues at coordinate 52,127,570 of NC_056454.1, forward strand.
TCTCACCTCTCTCTCTCTCATCAAACATCATGTTTTCTATACATTTTGTGTTCATGTACATTACTTGTGTCTTTCTGGCCCTTTCTGGGGCTGTATGTGTACCTAGATGCCATCGAGCAGGGTAAACTGGGTAGGGAAAAAAGGCACTTATCCCCCACTACAACTGCTCCTCAGGCACCAGTGTGGAAGCCCCCCTCCCCATATGTGTATATGTGACTTTAAATTAACCTTAATCTGACCTGATTTAGTTTTATTTATTTCTACATTTCTGTTTTCAACCTTTCTACAAATACGAAGTGAACTATAGTATAGACTGTATACCCTGCCATTTGAAAACTTTCTCTCTTATTCTCTCATAGACATGAGTTTGTTTCCCTCTGCTGGAAGTAGAGGGTACAGCAACATGGAATAACCAGGAGGGAATTGTGGGATGAAACTCATTTTATTTAACCAGCCAAACCCGGACGACGCCTGTTGTGAGCCGCCCTATGGGACTCCCAATACAGCCTGGATTCGAACCAGGGACTGTAATGACGCCTCTTGCATTGAGATGCAGTGCCTTAGACCAAATTTTACTTCCGCTTTTTAACCCAAACCCTCTGAAAGACACAGGTTCTGGAGGGGGGGGGGGACAGCCACACTGGGAATTGATACCATTACTTGTTAAACAAGATACATTCTCTGAGGGATTGTATAAGTATCAAATAGTATAATTTCACAATTTATTTTTAAAATATGGCTCAGTATTTGAATTATTTATTTTATACAGTCATTATTGCTCATCTTTACTGTACTGTAAGTAGGGGTAAAGGATAGATAATAGACAGTAACAGCAGTATACTGTAGGTAGGGGTAAAGGATAGATAATAGACAGTAACAGCAGTATACTGTAGGTAGGGGTAAAGGATAGATAATAGACAGTAACAGCAGTATACTGTAGGTAGGGGTAAAGGATAGATAATAGACAGTAACAGCAGTATACTGTAGGTAGAGGTAAAGGATAGATAATAGACAGTAACAGCAGTATACTGTAGGTAGGGGTAAAGGATAGATAATAGACAGTAACAGCAGTATACTGTAGGTAGGGGTAAAGGATAGATAATAGACAGTAACAGCAGTATACTGTAGGTAGGGGTAAAGGATAGATAATAGACAGTAACAGCAGTATACTGTAGGTAGGGGTAAAGGATAGATAATAGACAGTAACAGCAGTATACTGTAGGTAGGGGTAAAGGATAGATAATAGACAGTAACAGCAGTATACTGTAGGTAGGGGTAAAGGATAGATAATAGACAGTAACAGCAGTATACTGTAGGTAGGGGTAAAGGATAGATAATAGACAGTAACAGCAGTATACTGTAGGTAGGGGTAAAGGATAGATAATAGACAGTAACAGCAGTATACTGTAGGTAGGGGTAAAGGATAGATAATAGACAGTAACAGCAGTATACTGTAGGTAGGGGTAAAGGATAGATAATAGACAGTAACAGCAGTATACTGTAGGTAGGGGTAAAGGATAGATAATAGACAGTAACAGCAGTATACTGTAGGTAGGGGTAAAGGATAGATAATAGACAGTAACAGCAGTATACTGTAGGTAGAGGTAAAGGATAGATAATAGACAGTAACAGCAGTATACTGTAAGTAGGGGTAAAGGATAGATAATAGACAGTAACAGCAGTATACTGTAGGTAGGGGTAAAGGATAGATAATAGACAGTAACAGCAGTATACTGTAAGTAGGGGTAAAGGATAGATAATAGACAGTAGCAGCAGTACGCTGTAGGTAGGGGTAAAGGATAGATAATAGACAGTAACATCAGTATACTGTAGGTAGGGGTAAAGGATAGATAATAGACAGTAACAGCAGTATACTGTAGGTAGGGGTAAAGGATAGATGATAGACAGTAACAGCAGTATACTGTAGGTAGGGGTAAAGGATAGATAATAGACAGTAACAGCAGTATACTGTAGGTAGGGGTAAAGGATAGATAATAGACAGTAACAGCAGTATACTGTAGGTAGGGGTAAAGGATAGATAATAGACAGTAACAGCAGTATACTGTAGGTAGGGGTAAAGGATAGATAATAGACAGTAACAGCAGTATACTGTAGGTAGGGGTAAAGGATAGATAATAGACAGTAACAGCAGTATACTGTAGATAGGGGTAAAGGATAGATAATAGACAGTAACAGCAGTATACTGTAGGTAGGGGTAAAGGATAGATAATAGACAGTAACAGCAGTATACTGTAGGTAGGGGTAAAGGATAGATAATAGACAGTAACAGCAGTATACTGTAGGTAGGGGTAAAGGATAGATAATAGACAGTAACAGCAGTATACTGTAGGTAGGGGTAAAGGATAGATAATAGACAGTAACAGCAGTATACTGTAGGTAGGGGTAAAGGATAGATGATAGACAGTAACAGCAGTATACTGTAGGTAGGGGTAAAGGATAGATAGACAGTAACAGCAGTATACTGTAAGTATGGGTAAAGGATAGATAATAGACAGTAACAGCAGTATACTGTAGGTAGGGGTAAAGGATAGATAATAGACAGTAACAGCAGTATACTGTAGGTAGGGGTAAAGGATAGATAATAGACAGTAACAGCAGTATACTGTAAGTAGGGGTAAAGGATAGATAATAGACAGTAACAGCAGTATACTGTAAGTAGGGGTAAAGGATAGATAATAGACAGTAACAGCAGTATACTGTAGATAGGGGTAAAGGATAGATAATAGACAGTAACAGCAGTATACTGTAAGTAGGGGTAAAGGATAGATAATAGACAGTAACAGCAGTATACTGTAGGTAGGGGTAAAGGATAGATAATAGACAGTAACAGCAGTATACTGTAGGTAGGGTAAAGGATAGATAATAGACAGTAACAGCAGTATACTGTAAGTAGGGGTAAAGGATAGATAATAGACAGTAACAGCAGTATACTGTAGTAGGGGTAAAGGATAGATAATAGACAGTAACAGCAGTATACTGTAGGTAGGGGTAAAGGATAGATAATAGACAGTAGCAGCAGTATACTGTAGGTAGGGGTAAAGGATAGATAATAGACAGTAACAGCAGTATACTGTAGATAGGGGTAAAGGATAGATAATAGACAGTAACAGCAGTATACTGTAGGTAGGGGTAAAGGATAGATAATAGACAGTAGCAGCAGTATACTGTAGGTAGAGGTAAAGGATAGATAATAGACAGTAACAGTATACTGTAGGTAGGGGTAAAGGATAGATAATAGACAGTAACAGCAGTATACTGTAGGTAGGGGTAAAGGATAGATAATAGACAGTAACAGCAGTATACTGTAGGTAGGGGTAAAGGATAGATAATAGACAGTAACAGCAGTATACTGTAGGTAGGGGTAAAGGATAGATAATAGACAGTAACAGCAGTATACTGTAGGTAGGGGTAAAGGATAGATAATAGACAGTAACAGCAGTATACTGTAGGTAGGGGTAAAGGAAAGTGTATGTGCCAAAAGTGTGGATGCAGATAGCTATTGGTTAACTATTTAATTAACTATTTAGCAGTCAGTAAGCCTTATGGATTGGTGGTGGAAGCTGTTCAGGGTCCTGTTGGTTCCATCGGTACTACTTGCCGTGCGGTATCAGTGAGAACAGTCTATGACTTGGGTGGCTGGAGTCTTTGACCATTTTTAGGGCCTTCCTCTGACACCGCCTGGTATAGAAGTCCTGTATGGCAGGGAGCTCAGCCCAAGTGATGTACTTGGCCGTATACACTACCCCCTGTAAGGCCTTGCGGTCGGAGGCTGAGCAGTTGCCATACCAGGCGGTGATGCAGCTAATCAAGATGCTCTCAATGGTGCAGCTGTAGAACTGTTTGAGGATCTGGGGACCCATGGCAAATCTTTTCAGCCTCCTGATGGGGAAGAGGCGTTGTCGTGCTCTCTTCATGACTGTGTTGATGTGTGTGGACCATGATCATTTGTTGGTGATTGTGGACACCGATGAACTTGAAGCTCTCGACCCTCTTCACTGTCAGCCCCGTCGATGTGGATGTGGGGCTTGGCCCTCTTCACTGTCAGCCCCGTCGATGTGGATGTGGGGCTGGATGTGGGGCTGTCAGCCCTCTTCACTGCCCTCTTCACTGTCAGCCCCGTCGATGTGGATGTGGGGTTTGGCCCTCTTCACTGTCAGCCCTGTCGATGTGGATGTGGGGCTTGGTCCTCTTCACTGTCAGCCCCGTCGATGTGGATGTGGGGTTTGGCCCTCTTCACTGTCAGCCCCGTCGATGTGGATGTGGGGCTTGGCCCTCTTCACTGTCAGGCCCGTCGATGTGGATGTGGGGTTTGGCCCTCTTCACTGTCAGCCCCGTCGATGTGGATGTGGGGTTTGGCCCTCTTCACTGTCAGCCCTGTCGATGTGGATGTGGGGCTTGGTCCTCTTCACTGTCAGCCCCGTCGATGTGGATGTGGGGCTTGGTCCTCTTCACTGTCAGCCCCGTCAATGTGGATGTGGATGCGGGGCTTGGTCCTCTTCACTGTCAGCCCTGTCGATGTGGATGTGGATGTGGGGCTCGGCCCTCTTCACTGTCAGGCCCGTCGATGTGGATGTGGGGCTCGGCCCTCCGTTTCCTGTAGTCCACGATCACCTCCTTTCTCGTTTCTGACGTTGAGGGAGATGTTGTTGCACCACACTGCCAGGTCATTGACCCCCTCCATATAGATACACATCGCTGTCAGTGATCAGGCCAACCAACCAGAAAACTTAATGATGGTGTTGACACCGTGTCCTCAGAAAACTTAATGATGGTGTTGACACCACCGTGTCTGGTGTTGAAGCTCAGCTATGTGCTTTTACCACCTGACTACATTTAACATGACTTTTGAATGACTACCTCATCTCTGTAGCCCATACATACAGGTCCCTCAGTGGAAACAGTGAATTTAAAACTCAGATTCAACCACAAAGACCAGGGAGGATTCCCAATGCCTCAATAAGAAGGGCACCTATTGGTAGATGGGGTAAAAAAATATATATTTTAAAAAAAGAGTGAAATATCCCTTTAAGTTTTGTGAAATAATTTACACTTTGGATGGTGTATCAATACACCCAGTCACTACAAAGATACAGGCGTCCTTCCTAACTCAGTTGCCGAAGAGGAAGGAAACTGCTCAAAGATTTCACCATGAGGCCAATGGTGATTTTAAAACAGTTACAGAGTTTAATGGCTGTGATAGGAGGAAACTGAGAATAGTTACTCCACAATACCAAACCTAAAGGACAGAGTGAAAAGAAGGAAGCCTGTGCAGAATACAAATATTCCAAAACATGCATCCCGTTTGTTACAAGGATTTAAGGTAAAACTGCATCAAAATTGTGTCAAAGAAAGTAACTTTATAGCCTGAATACAAAGTGTTGTGTTTGGGGCAAATCCAATAATCCACATAACTGAGTATCACACTCCATATTTTCAAGTATAGTGGTGGCTGCATCATGTTGTTTTACTCAGATACTCTTATCCAGAGTGACAATTAGGGTTAAGTGCATTGATCAAGGGCACATCGGTATATTTTTTTCACCTAGGGGATTCAAACCAGCAAACTTTCACTTACTGACTCAACACGCTTAACCGCTACCTGTCATCTACATGGAATATTTTGGGTGGCTGGAGTCTTTGACCTGAGTTTATTGGGGGATAAAACTAAATGGAACGGAGCTAAGCACAGCCAAAAATCCTGGAGGAAAACCTGGTTCAGTCTGTTTTCCACTAGACACTGGGAGATGAATTCACCTTTCAGCAGAACAATAACCTAAAACACAAAGCCAAATATACACTGAGCTAAACGACTACCGCCCACTGTAGCACTCACATCCGTCATCATGAAGTGCTTTGAGAGACTAGTCAAGGACCATATCACCTCCACCCTACCTGACACCCTAGACCCACTCCAATTTGCTTACCGCCCAAATAGGTCCACAGACGATGCAATCTCAACCACACTGCACACTGCCCTAACCCATCTGGACAAGAGGAATACCTATGTGAGAATGCTGTTCATCGACTACAGCTCGGCATTCAACACCATAGTACCCTCCAAGCTCGTCATCAAGCTCGAGACCCTGGGTCTCGACCCCGCCCTGTGCAACTGGGTTCTGGACTTCCTGACGGGCCGCCCCCAGGTGGTGAGGGTAGGCAACAACATCTCCTCCCCGCTGATCCTCAACACTGGGGCCCCACAAGGGTGCGTTCTGAGCCCTCTCCTGTACTCCCTGTTCACCCACGACTGCGTGGCCACGCACGCCTCAACTCAATCATCAAGTTTGCGGACGACACAACAGTGGTAGGCTTGTTTACCAACAACGACGAGACGGCCTACAGGGAGGAGGTGAGGGCCCTCGGAGTGTGGTGTCAGGAAAATAACCTCACACTCAACGTCAACAAAACTAAGGAGATGATTGTGGACTTCAGGAAACAGCAGAGGGAACACCCCCATCCACATCGATGGAACAGTAGTGGAGAGGGTAACAAGTTTTAAGTTCCTCGGCATACACATCACAGACAAACTGAATTGGTCCACTCACACAGACAGCATCGTGAGGAAGGCGCAGCAGCGCCTCTTCAACCTCAGGAGGCTGAAGAAATTCGGCTTGTCACCAAAAGCACTCACAAACTTCTACAGATGCACAATTGAGAGCATCCTGGCGGGCTGTATCACCGCCTGGTATGGCAACTGCACCGCCCTCAACCGTAAGGCTCTCCAGAGGGTAGTGAGGTCTGCACAACGCATCACCGGGGGCAAACTACCTGCCCTCCAGGACACCTACACCACCCGATGCTACAGGAAGGCCATAAAGATCATCAAGGACATCAACCACCCGAGCCACTGCCTGTTCACCCCGCTGTCATCCAGAAGGCGAGGTCAGTACAGGTGCATCAAAGCTGGGACCGAGAGACTGAAAAACAGCTTCTATCTCAAGGCCATCAGACTGTTAAACAGCCACCACTAACATTGAGTGGCTACTGCCAACACACTGTCAATGACACTGACTCTACTCCAGCCACTTTAATAATGGGAATTGATGGGAAATGATGTAAATATATCACTAGCCACTTTAAACAATGCTACCTTATATAATGTTACTTACCCTACATTATTCATCTCATATGCATACGTATATACTGTACTCTATATCATCGACTGCATCCTTATGTAATACATGTATCACTAGCCACTTTAACTATGCCACTTTGTTTACATACTCATCTCATATGTATATACTGTACTCGATATCATCTACTGTATCTTGCCTATGCTGCTCTGTACCATCACTCATTCATATATCCTTATGTACATATTCTTTATCCCCTTACACTGTGTATAAGACAGTCGTTTTTTTGTGGAATTGTTAGTTAGATTACTTGCTCGTTATTACTGCATTGTCGGAACTAGAAGCACAAGCATTTCCTACACTCGCATTAACATCTGCTAACCATGTGTATGTGACAAAGAAAATTTGATTTGATTTGACACTGGAGTTGCTTACCAAGACGACATTGAATGATCCTGACTGGCCAGGTTACAGTTTTGACTTAAATCAGCTTGAAAATCTATGGCAAGACTTGAAAATGGCTGTCTAGTAATGATCAACAATCAACTTGACAGAGCTTGAAGAATTTCTTAAAGAAAACAAATAAATAATGTACAATCCAGGTGTGCAAAGCTCTGTGAGACTCTTCACAGTTGTAACTGACAAAGGTGATTCTAACATGTGTTGCCTCAGTGGTGTCAACACTTATTTAAATTCATATTTCTGTCTTTCATTTTTAATAAATGTGCAAAAATGTCTGAAAACATGTTTTCACTTTGTCATTCTGGGGCATCTGTGTAGATGGGTGAGAAACAAAAACTATTTAATCCATGTTGAATTCAGGCTGTAACACAACAACATGTGGAATAAGTCTCGGGGTATGAATACTTCCTGAAGGCACTGTATATGGTTGTCTGCTACATGACTAAAAATGTCAATGTAAAATGACACACACACACACACACACACACACCTGAGACACCCAGCCCTCAGAAGGAGGAGATCTGATGGTTCACGGGGTTGAAGAGATGAGAGGATGAGTTACTTTAACTATATTCTGTTTTGGCAGAGTCAATGTACAAACGCTTACCACATGCGAACACATACACGAGAGACACTCACATTACCCCCCTCCCCCACTCAAAGAGACACTCACATTACCCCCCCTCCCCCCACTCAAAGAGACACTCACATTAACCCCCTCAAAGAGACACTCACATTACCCCCCAAAGAGACACTCACATTAACCCCCAAAGAGACAGTCACATTAACCCCCCAAAAGAGACAGTCACATTAACCCCCCAAGAGACAGTCACATTAACCCCCCAAAGAGACACTCACATTAACCCCCCTCAAAGAGACACTCACATTAACCCCCCAAAGAGACACTCACATTAACCCCCCTCAAAGAGACACTCACATTAACCCCCCAAAGAGACACTCACATTAACCCCTCAAAGAGACACTCACATTACCCCCCCCAAAGAGACAGTCACATTAACCCCCCAAAGAGACACTCACATTAACCCCCAAAAGAGACAGTCACATTAACCCCCCAAAAGAGACAGTCACATTAACCCCCCAAAAGAGACACTCACATTAACCCCCCAAAGAGACACTCACATTAACCCCCCCCAAAGAGACACTCACATTAACCTCCCCCAAAGAGACACTCACATTAACCTCCCCCAAAGAGACACTCACATTAACCCCCCAAAGAGACACTCACATTAACCCCCCAAAGAGACACTCACATTAATCCCACCCCCCAAAGAGACACTGACATTAACCACCCCCAAAGAGACACTCACATTAACCCCCTCTCACCCCAAAGAGACACTCACATTAACCCCCCCCAAAGAGACAGTCACATTAACCCCCACCCCAAAGAGACAGTCACATTAACCCCCCAAAGAGACACTCACATTAAAGCCCCCGATCTGTGGAACTACAGCTCCCCTTTATAGCCCCCTAGCTGTGGAACTACAGCTCCCCTTTATAGCCCCCTAGCTGTGGAACTACAGCTCCCCTTTATAGCCCCCTAGCTGTGGAACTACAGCTCCCCTTTATAGCCCCCTAGCTGTGGAACTACAGCTCCCCTTTATAGCCCCCTAGCTGTGGAACTACAGCTCCCCTTTATAGCCCCCTAGCTGTGGAACTACAGCTCCCCTTTATAGCCCCCTAGCTGTGGAACTACAGCTCCCCTTTATAGCCCCCTAGCTGTGGAACTACAGCTCCCCTTTATAGCCCCCTAGCTGTGGAACTACAGCTCCCCTTTAAAGCCCCCTAGCTGTGGAACTACAGACACATTCTCTTCTTACCTTTCTCTCTCTCCTCCTCCTCTTTTCTCTTACCTCCCTCACTCTCTCTCTCTCTTCCTCTTCTTTTCTCTTACCTCCCTCACTCTCTCTCTCTCTCTCTCTTCTCTTACCTCAATCTCTCTCTCCTCCTCCTCTTTTCTCTTACCTCCCTCTCTCTCTCTCTCTCCTCCTCCTCTTTTCTCTTACCTCCCTCTCTCTCTCTCTCTCTCCTCCTCTCTTTTCTCTTACCTCCCTCTCTCTCTCCTCTTTTCTCTTACCTCCCTCTCTCTCTCTCTCTCCTCTTTTCTCTTACCTCCCCCTCTCTCTCTCTCTCTCTCTTTTCTCTTACCTCCCTCTTCCTCCTCTTTTCTCTTACCTCTCTCTCTCTCTCTCCTCTTTTCTCTTACCTCCCCCTCTCTCTCTCTCTCTCTTTTCTCTCTCTCTCTCTCTCTCTCTCCTCTTTTCTCTTACCTCTCTCTCTCTCTCCTCTTTTCTCTTACCTCCCCCTCTCTCTCTCTCTCTCTCTCTCTCTTCCTCCTCTTTTCTCTTACCTCTCTCTCTCTCCTCCTCCTCTTTTCTCTTACCTCTCTCTCCTCCTCTTTTCTCTTACCTCTCTCCTCCTCTTTTCTCTTACCTCTCTCTCTCTCTCCTCCTCCTCTTTTCTCTTACCTCTCTCTCCTCCTCTTTTCTCTTACCTCTCTCTCCTCCTCTTTTCTCTTACCTCTCTCTCTCTCTCTCTCCTCTTTTTTCTCTTACCTCTCTCTCCTCCTCTTTTCTCTTACCTCTCTCTCCTCCTCTTTTCTCTTACCTCTCTCTCTCTCTCTCCTCCTCCTTTTTCTCTTACCTCTCTCTCCTCCTCTTTTCTCTTACCTCCCTCTCTCTCTCACTCTCTCTTCTCATTTTCACACTATTTATTTTAACACTCATTATTAGTTTAAGAAAATCCCAAACTATTTCATGACGCAAGTGTCTGGAACTCTGATGTCATCCCAAGAGAACTCAAACACATCGAGCACAGAACGCTCTCTCTCTCTAACCCGCAGTGACTACCCATCATCCTCCAGTCAGACACACAGGAAGCAGCTGCACAGAGAAAACTGCTCTGCTCTCATGGTGAGGTAGGGGGAGAAGGAGAGAGGTAGAGGGAGATAAATGTTTGAGGAATCAGGATGCATCATGGTCCCATAGCAGTTTAGCACTGATCAAAGACCAGACCTGTCAGGCTGAGGTAGAGTGAGGGACTCAGAGAGAGAAGGGGGCTGGAATGGAGGGATGCCCGGGTGGAGGTCCAGGGAGAGAGGGAGATTGGGGTGGAAGGCAGCGTGTTGACCCTAACAGTGAGAGGCTTGTGCAGGGTGTTGGAGAATGAGCTGTGTCAAGGCGGAGGAGAAGAGAGGCGAAGAGAGAGAGAGGGAGATAAAAAGGGAGGATGCAGAGGAGAGGGAGAGGGGGAGAGGAGGAGAGGCAGAGTGGAGAGGGGGAGAGGAGAGGCAGAGAGGGAGAGGGGGAGAGGAGAGGCAGAGAGGGAGAGGGGGAGAGGAGAGGCGGAGGAGAGGCAGAGAGAGGGGGAGAGTAGAGGCAGAGAGGGGAGGGATAGAGGCAGAGAGGAGGAGAGGCAGAGAGGGGGAGAGAGAGGCAGAGAGGGGAGGGATAGAGGCAGAGAGGGGGAGAGGAGAGGCAGAGAGGGGAGGGATAGAGGCAGAGAGGGGGAGAGGAGAGGCAGAGGGGAGGGATAGAGGCAGAGAGGAGGAGAGGCAGAGAGGGGGGAGAGGAGAGGCAGAGAGGGGAGGGATAGAGGCAGAGAGGGGGAGAGGAGAGGCAGAGAGGGGAGGGATAGAGGCAGAGAGGGGGAGAGGAGAGGCAGAGGGGAGGGATAGAGGCAGAGAGGAGGAGAGGCAGAGAGGTGCAGGACTCAGCACTGAGCAAGCTGCTGCTGCTAGATGGTAATAACATGTGTAGAGGGGTGAGGGGCAGGCAGGGGTGTGTGTGTGAGTGTGTAACAGGCCTGTTTGAAGTGGCCGAACGGTCCACAGCTGCGGATGAGGTGATGGATAGGAGGGGGAGAGAGCTAAGAGACCAGAGTGAGGGGTGAAGGAGGGAAAGCAGGAGAGAGAGAATAGGAGAGAGAGAGAGAGGAGAGAGAGAGAGAGAGAGAGGGGGAGTAGAATAGAGAGGAGAGAGAGAGAGAGAGAGAGAGGAGAGAGAGAGGAGTAGAATAGAGAGGAGAGAGAGAGCAGGAGAGAGAGAGAATAGGAGAGAGTAGGAGAGTGAGAGAGAGAGAGAGAGAGAGAGAGAAAGAGAGAGAGAGAGAGAGAGAGAGAGGGAGTAGAATAGAGAGGAGAGAGAGAGAGAGAGAGAAAGAAAGAAAGAGAGAGAGAGAGAGAGAGAGAGAGTAGAATAGAGAGGAGAGAGAGAGTAGGAGAGAGAGAGAGAGAGAGAGGGGAGTAGAATAGAGAGGAGAGAGAGAGAGAGAGAGAGTAGAATAGAGAGGAGAGAGAGAGTAGGAGAGAGAGAGAGAGAGAGGGAGTAGAATAGAGAGGAGAGAGAGAGAGAGAGAGAAAGAGAGAGAGAGAGAGAGAGAGAGAGAGACAGAGAGAGAGAGAGGGAGTAGAATAGAGAGGAGAGAGAGAGTAGGAGAGAGAGAGAGAGAGGGAGGGAGTAGAATAGAGAGGAGAGAGAGAGAGAGAGAGAGAGAGAGAGACAGAGAGAGACAGAGAGAGAGCAAGGGAGATTAATTTCAATGTAATATTTGGTTGAGATGTTTATCAATGAGATTTCAAACTTTATTCACCAAAAAAGACAGCCAGAAGTTGTTTGAATTCTCACTGTGTCTCAACCATTTAAACGCACGAGTTCAAATGGCTATACATTGTCAGATATTTGGTATTTATAGAACAACGTAATGTTGTTCTATAATGTTGAACGCGGTGCTTCATCAAACAGCAGAACCAAATGGTTTGCATTTGAGATGACATTAAAAGTAAATAGTGCAGATTGTTTACAGCATTGTGAATAGCTCCACAGACTTGCATATTATCTTGAAAAATGTTTTCTACGCTAAACTCAAAATGTGGGTTAGGGTTAGGCCACTCCAGGACCTTGAGATGCTTCTTACGAAGCCACTCCTTAGTTGCCCTGGCTGTTTGTTTTGGGTCGTTGTCATGCTGGAAGACCCAGACACGACCCATCTTCAATGCTCTTACTGAGGGAAGGAGGTTGTTGGCCAAGATCTCGCAATACATGGCCCCATCCATCCTCCCCTCAATACGGTGCAGTCGTCCTGTCCCCTTTGCAGAAAAGCATCCCCAAAGAATGATGTTTCCACCTCCATGCTTCACGGTTGGGATGGTGTTCTTGGGGTTGTAATGATCCTTCTTCTTCCTCCTAACACGGCGAGTGGAGTTTAGACCAAAAAGCTCAATTTTTATCTCATCAGACCACATGACCTTCTCCCATTCCTCCTCTGGATCATCCAGATGGTCATTGGCAAACCTCAGACCGGCCTGGACATGCACTGTCTTGAGCAGGGGGACCTTGCGTGCGCTGCAGGATTTTAATCCATGACGGCGTAGTGTGTTACTAATGGTTTTCTTTGAGACTGGTCCCAGCTCTCTTCAGGTCATTGACCAGGTCCTGCCATGTAGTTCTGGGCTGATCCCTCACCTTCCTCATGACCTTTGATGCCCTACAAGGTGAGCTCTTGCATGGAGCCCCAGGGTGATTGACCGTCATCTTGAGCTTTTTCCACTTTCTAATAATTGCGCCAACAGTTGTTGCCTTCTCACCAAGCTGCTTGCCTATTGTCCTGTAGCCCATCCCAGCCTTGTGCAGGTTTACAATTTTATCCCTGATGTCCTTACACAGCTGTCTGGTCTTGGCCATTTTGGAGAGGTTGGAGTCTGTTTGATTGAGTGTGTGGACAGGTGTCTTTTGTAACGAGTTCAAACAGGTGCAGTTAATACAGGTAATGAGTGGAGAACAGGTGGGCTTCTTAAAGAAAAACGGTCTGTGAGAGCTGGAATTCTTACTGGTTGGTAGGTAATCAAATACTTATGTCATGCAATAAAATGCAAATTAATTACTTAAATCATACAATGTGATTTTCTGGATTATTGTTTTAGATTCCGTCTCTCACAGTTGAAGTGTACCTATGATAAAAATGACAGACCTCTACATGCTTTGTAAGTAGGAAAACCTGCAAAATCAGCAGTGTTTCAAATACTTGTTCTCCCCACTGTATTTAGCAGTTGTTATTGGTCACATACACATATTTATATGTGAGGGTGTATATATGGGTATGTGAGGGTGTATATGTGGGTATGTGAGGGTGTATATATGGGTATGTGAGGGTGTATGTGACCGACCACCCATTCTTTAAGGATTCGCCATTTGGCTGTTGGTTGTTTACATTCCAGACATGCAGCTAGAGACAACCTTATCTTAATGCCTCCCTTCATCATTCATCATCTATCATCCCACACCCCTACTCCTGTCAGTTATCACTCCTTTCTTCATCCCCCTTCCTTCAATCAACACAACAAAACAAAAAAATGATAGGCTAAAAACAACCCAATTTGGGTTATTTGTTAACCCAGCGCTTGTTAAATAGTGGACAGAGCACATTAGGTTATTTTGACCCGGCCAATTGGGTCGTTTGGATTACCCAAACATGGGTTAATTTAACCATCAGTTTTTTTTTTTCTTGTCTAAGTGGATGGGTCTCTACAGAAGGCGTAAATGGTACAGTGAAATAGTTACTTGCATAGTAGCAATATGATAATTAGATAGTGTCAATATAAAGAATATTAAATACAGTATGTACAAGAACAACATCAAAATGATTTCAGTGATATATGCCCTTGGTGTACACATCCCTGACAAATTGAAATGGTCCACACAGTCAGTGAGGTGAAAAAAGCGCAACAGCGCCTCTTCAACTTCAGGAGGCTGAAGAAATTTGGCTTGGCACCTAAAACCCTCACAAACTTTTACAGATGCACATTTGAGAGCATCCTGTCGGGCTGTATCACTGCCTGGTACGGCAACTGCACCGCCCTCAACCGCAGGGCTTTCCAGAAGGTGGTGCAGTCTGCCCAATGCATCAGTGGGGGGCAAACTACCTGCCCTCCAGGACACCTACAACACCCAATGTCACAGGAAGTCCAAAAATATAATCAAGGACAACAACCACCCGAGCCACTGCCTGTTCACCCCGCTATCATCCAGTAGGTGAGCTCAGTACAGGTGCTGGGACAAGGAGACTGGGACGAGGAGACTGAAAAACAGCTTCTATCTCAAGGCCATCAGACTGTTAAATAGCCATCACTAACACATTAGAGGTTGCTGGCAACTTTAATAATGGAACACTAGTCACTTTAATAATGTTTACATATCTTGTATTACTAATCTCATATGTATATACTGTATTCTATTCTCCTGTATCTTAGTCTATGCTGCTCTGACATTGCTCATCCATATATTTATATATTCTTAATTCCATTACTTTAGATTTGTGTGTGTTGATGTGAAATTGTTAGATATTACTGCACTGTTGGAGCTGGGAACACAAGCATTTAGTTAGATACTACTGCACTGTTGGAGCTAGGAACACAAGCATTTAGTTAGATATTACTGCACTGTTGGAGCTAGGAACACAAGCATTTAGTTAGATATTACTGCACTGTTGGAGCTAGGAACACAAGCATTTAGTTAGATATTACTGCACTGTTGGAGCTGGGAACACAAGCATTTAGTTAGATACTACTGCACTGTTGTAGCAGAAACACAAGCATTTAGTTAGATATTACTGCACTGTTGGAGCAGGAACATAAGCATTTAGTTAGATATTACCACTGTTGGAGCAACACAAGCATTTAACATTGCTAAACCTGTTAGTATACTGACTGTTGGAGCAATACAATTTGACCTGATTTGATTTGGAAAATTTAGGTTTACTGTTATATTAGTTATATTACAATCAGTGGTATATGACCAATACAATTTGACCTGATTTGATTTGGCATGTGTGTTAGGAGAGAGTCATTTGAATAGAGGCACTGCAGATAGTGCTGATGACTGGGAACTCTCCCCCAGTGATCAACTGGTCCGTCCGAACTACGCATGAACAACAGAATCTATATTTGGAGAGCCTGTTTCTGTCCTGCCTTTGACTTTGGTGCAGGGCATGTGATGTCCATAGCCTCGTTGTCGCAAAAGTCCTCTGATCTTCTCAAAAAAACAAGTTTGTCTAACTGTGTCCAGTACAGGTGGTGCTTGGGAGGAAGGATGTCAGCATTGCTGAAACCAGCTGAAACCTGGTCTCGACTGAGTCCGAACGCTCCTTGGCAACAACAACACCAGACTCCAGAGCATTAAAGCTGTAAAATAGGAAATAACAAAACAAATTGAGAAGACATTACAACCTTGCACAACACCAATTCACCTCCCAAGTTCAGATAAGAAGAATAACCTCATATAATGCAATGAGAATGATATTCACCTGAAGAGCTGGTGCTGCTTGAAATGTGGCTGCGGCCTGAAGAACGGAGTCAGGTGTTGTTGCCAACCATAGCTTTCCACCAGCACCGTACCATCCTCCAGTCCAACCAGCTGTGGGATGGTGACCCCTGTCACAGTGCTGTCCTTCACAACACCAGTAATCTCAGACAAAGTGTTCACTCTGGTCTTTCTGAAGTGCTGCTTGATGGGGCTGAAGCACCAGTCTTGGTGTGGCCTGTGATCAGGAATAACCCCCACTGAGGACACACACAAGCCACAGATTGTACTCCTTACAAAACACCCAGTGCTCCTTATAGACTGAAATGGGAAATACGTGAATGAGAAAACAAAGTGGCAAAACTATTGTGCCCAAACACTAGGCGTGCCCTGGAGCTGCTGTCAGAGGACCGACTAGCCACAGCACCCAAGGGAGGGATTGAAAATGCTTTGTCGTGTCTTTGGCTATACCGGAGTAAGTGATATGACATGCTTTAAACATCTATAAAGTCGTTTCTCTGTAATTAATATTACCTGATTGAGCTAATCATGTAAATGTAATTAACTAGAAAGTCGGGGCACCACGAAATAATATTTATAGAGCTGTTATCTTCCGAATAAACTCTTAAAGACCTAGTAATATTTTAATATTAATATTTTACATCAATAGCAGTCAATATTAATCGTCATCTTAATTCAGTCTCATCTGAAAGTTGTACATTCTTGGTTATCTACACAAACCCTGGCTAACAAGTTGAATCAGCAATACAACATTGGCTTTAATTATTTATTTACTAAATACCTAACTAATCACACAGAATTACATATACACAGAATGAAGCATACCTTGATTACAAATGATGTCATAAAGGAAAACGTCCCTAGCGGACGGAACAGATATGACAGCTGGTTACACAAAAGAAAAGGTGGCTGGGTTTGAGTGAAAGAGCAGGAAGACAGAAGAACAAAGGGAGAAGCCATGCTATCGTAAATATTTGGAAAAAGAAAATGCAATCAATATTTACTCTGAGCCGCGCTTCGGTAGGTCGGTGGTAGATGGAAGGCCGTGCTGCCCAACAGAGTCTATATATATATATATAGCATTCTGTCATGGCAAGAATTTTATATAATTTAAATTGAAAAACTCAGTGTTGTGTTTTGTACCGGTTCATCAACCAGGTGCCATGGAAACAGAACATCGAACATCTCCTCCCATTTATTCTGCTGCACGGCTGGCAACATGTTGGTCCTCAAATGAAACTGGTATATTTTTATATTTAATCGCAGTTCCTTTCAGCCAATTAGTATCTTTAATATATGGCAGACAAACAAGTTCCCTACCTTCCCTGTAATACTGCAACCAGTTGGTTAAACGTGTGGATTGAGCAGATATTTTCGATAGCTGCATTTGTGACATAACTCCACCGTTAATATTTATAATATCATTAATAAATGCATTTTAAAACATTTTATCCATAAAGAATGCTTTTTTAATGAATTATTGTAAGTCAGCATGTCACGGTAAGTTCTACACTTGTTGTATTCGGAGCATGTGACTAATACAATTTGATTTGATTCACCTGGTCGGTCTATGACATGGAAAGATGTCCTTATTGTTTTCTACAGTATATATTTCCACACTATGACATTGGAATAACACTGTAAAATGGTGATAATACCCTTTTGGTGTAAGAGCTGTTTGAAAAGGCGCCTGGAATTTCAGCCTGTTTTGGTGGGATGGAGTTTTGGCCTGCCTGGTGACTAAATTAGTTCATGTATATTTGCCCTTGTGTTTTAGGTTATTGTCCTACTGAAAGGTGACTTCATCTCCCAGTGTCTGGTGGAAAGCAGACTGAACCAGGTTTTCCTCCATGATTTTGCTTGTGCTTAGCTCCAAACTATTATTTTTTTTTATCTTAAGAAACAATCCAGTCTTTAATGATTACAAGCATACCCATAACATGATGCAGCCACCACTATGCTTGAAAATATGGAGAGTGGTACTCAGTAATGAGTTGTATTGGAGAGTGGTACTCAGTAATGTGTTGTGTTGGAGAGTGGTACTCAGTAATGTGTTGTGTTGGAGAGTGGTACTCAGTAATGTGTTGGATTGGAGAGTGGTACTCAGTAATGTGTTGTATTGGAGAGTAGTACTCAGTAATGTGTTGTATTGGAGAGTGGTACTCAGTTATGTGTTGGATTGGAGAGTGGTACTCAGTAATGTGTTGGATTGGAGAGTGGGACTCAGTAATGTGTTGGATTGGAGAGTGGTACTCAGGAATGTGTTGGATTGGAGAGTGGTACTCAGGAATGTGTTGGATTGGAGAGTGGTACTCAGTAATGTGTTGTATTGGAGAGTAGTACTCAGTAATGTGTTGTATTGGAGAGTGGGACTCAGTAATGTGTTGGATTGGAGAGTGGTACTCAGGAATGTGTTGGATTGGAGAGTGGTACTCAGGAATGTGTTGGATTGGAGAGTGGTACTCAGTAATGTGTTGGATTGGAGAGTGGTACTCAGTAATGTGTTGTGTTGGAGAGTGGTACTCAGGAATGTGTTGGATTGGAGAGTGGTACTCAGGAATGTGTTGGATTGGAGAGTGGTACTCACTAATGTGTTGGATTGGAGAGTGGTACTCAGTAATGTGTTGGATTGGAGAGTGGTACTCAGGAATGTGTTGGATTGGAGAGTGGTACTCACTAATGTGTTGGATTGGAGAGTGGTACTCAGGAATGTGTTGGATTGGAGAGTGGTACTCAGTAATGGGTTGTATTGGAGAGTAGTACTCAGTAATGTGTTGTATTGGAGAGTGGGACTCAGTAATGTGTTGTATTGGAGAGTAGTACTCAGTAATGTGTTGGATTGGAGAGTGGTACTCAGGAATGTGTTGGATTGGAGAGTGGTACTCAGTAATGTGTTGTATTGGAGAGTAGTACTCAGTAATGTGTTGGATTGGAGAGTGGTACTCAGGAATGTGTTGGATTGGAGAGTGGTACTCACTAATGTGTTGGATTGGAGAGTGGTACTCAGGAATGTGTTGGATTGGAGAGTGGTACTCAGTAATGTGTTGTATTGGAGAGTAGTACTCAGTAATGTGTTGTATTGGAGAGTGGGACTCAGTAATGTGTTGGATTGGAGAGTGGTACTCAGGAATGTGTTGGATTGGAGAGTGGTACTCAGGAATGTGTTGGATTGGAGAGTGGTACTCAGTAATGTGTTGGATTGGAGAGTGGTACTCAGTAATGTGTTGTGTTGGAGAGTGGTACTCAGGAATGTGTTGGATTGGAGAGTGGTACTCAGAATGTGTTGGATTGGAGAGTGGTACTCACTAATGTGTTGGATTGGAGAGTGGTACTCAGTAATGTGTTATATTGAAGTGGTACTCAGTAATGTGTTGTATTGGAGAGTGGTACTCAGTAATGTGTTGTATTGGAGAGTGGTACTCAGTAATGTGTTGTATTGGAGAGTGGTACTCAGTAATGTGTTTTATTGGAGAGTGGTACTCAGTAATGTGTTGTATTGGAGAGTGGTACTCAGTAATGTGTTGTATTGGAGAGTGGTACTCAGTAATGTGTTGGATTGGAGAGTGGTACTCAGTAATGTGTTGTATTGGAGAGTGGTACTCAGTAATGTGTTGTATTGGAGAGTGGTACTCAGTAATGTGTTGTATTGGAGAGTGGTACTCAGGAATGTGTTGGATTGGAGAGTGGTACTCAGTAATGTGTTGTATTGGAGAGTAGTACTCAGTAATGTGTTGTATTGGAGAGTGGTACTCAGTAATGTGTTGGATTGGAGAGTGGTACTCAGTAATGTGTTGGATTGGAGAGTGGTACTCAGGAATGTGTTGGATTGGAGAGTGGTACTCAGTAATGTGTTGTATTGGAGAGTGGTACTCAGTAATGTGTTGTATTGGAGAGTGGTACTCAGTAATGTGTTGTATTGGAGAGTGGTACTCAGTAATGTGTTGGATTGGAGAGTGGTACTCAGTAATGTGTTGTATTGGAGAGTGGTACTTAGTAATGTGCTGTATTGGATTGGAGAGTGGTACTCAGTAATGTGTTGTATTGGAGAGTGGTACTCAGTAATGTGTTGGATTGGAGAGTGGTACTCAGTAATGTGTTGTATTTGAGAGTGGTACTCAGTAATGTGTTGTATTGGAGAGTGGTACTCAGTAATGTGTTGTATTGGAGAGTGGTACTCAGTAATGTGTTGGATTGGAGAGTGGTACTCAGTAATGTGTTGTATTGGAGAGTGGTACTCAGTAATGTGTTGGATTGGAGAGTGGTACTCAGTAATGTGTTGGATTGGAGAGTGGTACTCAGGAATGTGTTGGATTGGAGAGTGGTACTCAGTAATGTGTTGGATTGGAGAGTGGTACTCAGGAATGTGTTGGATTGGAGAGTGGTACTCAGTAATGTGTTGGATTGGAGAGTGGTACTCAGGAATGTGTTGGATTGGAGAGTGGTACTCAGTAATGTGTTGGATTGGAGAGTGGTACTCAGGAATGTGTTGGATTGGAGAGTGGTACTCACTAATGTGTTGTATTGGAGAGTGGTACTCAGTAATGTGTTGGATTGGAGAGTGGTACTCAGTAATGTGTTGTATTGGAGAGTGGTACTCAGTAATGTGTTGGATTGGAGAGTGGTACTCAGTAATGTGTTGGATTGGAGAGTGGTACTCAGGAATGTGTTGGATTGGAGAGTGGTACTCAGTAATGTGTTGGATTGGAGAGTGGTACTCAGGAATGTGTTGGATTGGAGAGTGGTACTCAGGAATGTGTTGGATTGGAGAGTGGTACTCAGGAATGTGTTGGATTGGAGAGTGGTACTCAGTGATGTGTTGGATTGGAGAGTGGTACTCAGGAATGTGTTGGATTGGAGAGTGGTACTCACTAATGTGTTGGATTGGAGAGTGGTACTCAGTAATGTGTTATATTGGAGAGTGGTACTCAGTAATGTGTTGTATTGGAGAGTGGTACTCAGTAATGTGTTGTATTGGAGAGTGGTACTCAGTAATGTGTTGTATTGGAGAGTGGTACTCAGTAATGTGTTGTATTGGAGAGTGGTACTCAGTAATGTGTTGTATTGGAGAGTGGTACTCAGTAATGTGTTGTATTGGAGAGTGGTACTCAGTAATGTGTTGTATTGGAGAGTGGTACTCAGTAATGTGTTGGATTGGAGAGTGGTACTCAGTAATGTGTTGTAATGGAGAGTGGCACTTAGTAATGTGCTGTATTGGAGATGGGTACTTAGTGATGTGTTTTATTGGATATTGGTACTCAGTAAAGTATTGGATTGGAGAGTGGTACTCAGTAATGCATTGTATTTGAGAGTGGTACTCAGTAATGTGTTGTATTGGAGAGCGGTACTCAGTCATGTGTTGTATTGGAGAGTGGTACTCAGTAATGTGTTGGATTGGAGAGTGGTACTCAGTAATGTGTTGGATTGGAGAGTGGTACTCAGTAATGTGTTGGATTGGAGAGTGGTACTCAGTAATGTGTTGTATTGGAGAGTGGTACTCAGTAATGTGTTGTATTGGAGAGTGGTACTCAGTAATGTGTTGTATTGGAGAGTGGTACTCAGTAATGTGTTGTATTGGAGAGTGGTACTCAGTAATGTGTTGTATTGGAGAGTGGTACTCAGTAATGTGTTGGATTGGAGAGTGGTACTCAGTAATGTGTTGGATTGGAGAGTGGTACTCAGTAATGTGTTGTATTGGATTGGAGAGGGGTACTCAGTAATGTGTTGTATTCCAGATTGGTACTCAGTAATGTGTTTTATTGGAGAGTGGTACTCTGTAATGTGTTGTATTGGAGAGTGGTACTCAGTAATGTGTTGTATTGAAGAGTGGTACTCATTAATGTGTTGTATTGGAGAGTGGTACTCAGTAATGTGTTGGATTGGAGAGTGGTACTCAGTAATGTGTTGGATTGGAGAGTGGTACTCAGGAATGTGTTGGATTGGAGAGTGGTACTCAGTAATGTGTTGGATTGGAGAGTGGTACTCAGGAATGTGTTGGATTGGAGAGTGGTACTCAGTAATGTGTTGGATTGGAGAGTGGTACTCAGGAATGTGTTGTATTGGATTGGAGAGTGGTACTCAGTAATGTGTTGTATTGGAGAGTGGTACTCAGTAATGTGTTGTATTGGAGAGTGGTACTCAGTAATGTGTTATATTGGAGAGTGGTACTCAGTAATGTGTTGTATTGGAGAGTGGTACTCAGTAATGTGTTATATTGGAGAGTGGTACTCAGTAATGTGTTGTATTGGAGAGTGGTACTCAGTAATGTGTTGTATTGGAGAGTGGTACTCAGGAATGTGTTGGATTGGAGAGTGGTACTCAGGAATGTGTTGGATTGGAGAGTGGTACTCAGTAATGTGTTGTATTGGAGAGTGGTACTCAGGAATGTGTTGGATTGGAGAGTGGTACTCAGGAATGTGTTGGATTGGAGAGTGGTACTCAGGAATGTGTTGGATTGGAGAGTGGTACTCAGTAATGTGTTGTATTGGAGAGTGGTACTCAGTAATGTGTTGTATTGGAGAGTGGTACTCAGGAATGTGTTGGATTGGAGAGTGGTACTCAGGAATGTGTTGGATTGGAGAGTGGTACTCAGTAATGTGTTGTATTGGAGAGTGGTACTCAGGAATGTGTTGGATTGGAGAGTGGTACTCAGGAATGTGTTGGATTGGAGAGTGGTACTCAGTAATGTGTTGTATTGGATTTGCCCCAAACATAAGACTTTGTATTCAGGACAAAAAGTAGGCAGAATGACTTTAGTGCCTTGCTGCAAACAGGATGTTTTATTCTCTACAAGCTTCCTTCTTTACTCTGTCAATTGTTGTTTTCCCCATCTACCAATAGGAGCCCGTCTTTGCGAGGCATTGGAAAATCTTTCTGGTCTTTTGAGGTTGAATCTGTGTTTGATATTCACTGCACAACTGAAGAGCCTTATAAGATAATTATTTGTGTGGGGTACAGAGATGAGGTAGTCATTCAAAAATCATGTTAAACACTATTATTGTACACAGAGTGAGTCCATGCAACTTATTATGTGACTCGTTAAGCACATTTTTTACTCCTGAACTTTAGGCTCCTCGCCATAACAAAGGGGTTGAATACTTATTGACTTTTCAGCTTTTAATTTTTAATCCATTAGGAAAAGAACACATATTTCCATGTAGACATTATGAGGTATTGTGTGTAGGCCAGTGACACAACATCTCTGTTGTATCCATTTAACACATTTGGAGAAAAGTCCATGGGTCCACTGATGAACCACTAATGTTCAGTGGAACCCACCCAAGCATGAGACATCATCCTAACTCCTCCTAACCCTCACACCAACTCAAAGCTCCCCCCCACACACCGCTTTTGACTAAAATAATACCCCGTCTTCTATCACCTTCTATTCATAGTGTTCATTATCCCTCCTTCTACTTCGTCCTTTGAGAAGAGTGGCGAAGGGAATACTAGACAATACTGCTGCCAGTGATCTGCTGCCCCTGTTCTAGATAATACTGCTGCCCCTGTTCTAGATAATACTGCTGCCCCTGTTCTAGATAATACAGCTGACCCTGTTCTAGATAATACTGCTGACCCTGTTCTAGATAATACTGCTGCCCCTGTTCTAGATAATACTGCTGCCCCTGTTCTAGATAATACTGCTGCCCCTGTTCTAGATAATACTGCTGCCCCTGTTCTAGATAATACTGCTGCCCCTGTTCTAGATAATACTGTTGCCCCTGTTCTAGATAATACTGTTGCCCCTGTTCTAGATAATACTGCTGCCAGTGATCTGCTGACCCTGTTCTAGATAATACTGCTGCCCCTGTTCTAGATAATACTGCTGACCCTGTTCTAGATAATACTGCTGCCAGTGATCTGCTGCCCCTGTTCTAGATAATACTGCTGCCCCTGTTCTAGATAATACTGCTGCCGGTGATCTGCTGACCCTGTTCTAGATAATACTGCTGACCCTGTTCTAGATAATACTGCTGCCAGTAATCTGCTGACCCTGTTCAAGATAATACTGCTGCCGGTGATCTGCTGACCCTGTTCTAGATAATACTGCTGACCCTGTTCTAGATAATACTGCTGCCCCTGTTCTAGATAATACTGCTGACCCTGTTCTAGATAATACTGCTGCCCCTGTTCTAGATAATACTGCTGCCCCTCTTCTAGATAATACTGCTGCCCCTGTTCTAGATAATACAGCTGACCCTGTTCTAGATAATACTGCTGCCCCTGTTCTAGATAATACTGTTGCCCCTGTTCTAGATAATACTGCTGCCCCTGTTCTAGATAATCCTGCTGACCCTGTTCTAGATAATACTGCTGCCCCTGTTCTAGATAATACTGCTGCCCCTGTTCTAGATAATACTGCTGCCCCTGTTCTAGATAATACTGCTGCCCCTCTTCTAGATAATACTGCTGCCCCTGTTCTAGATAATACAGCTGACCCTGTTCTAGATAATACTGCTGCCCCTGTTCTAGATAATACTGTTGCCCCTGTTCTAGATAATACTGCTGCCCCTGTTCTAGATAATCCTGCTGACCCTGTTCTAGATAATACTGCTGCCCCTGTTCTAGATAATACTGCTGCCCCGTTCTAGATAATACTGCTGCCCCTGTTCTAGATAATACAGCTGACCCTGTTCTAGATAATACTGCTGCCCCTGTTCTAGATAATACTGCTGCCCCTCTTCTAGATAATACTGCTGCCCCTGTTCTAGATAATACTGCTGCCGGTGATCTGCTGACCCTGTTCTAGATAATACTGCTGACCCTGTTCTAGATAATACTGCTGACCCTGTTCTAGATAATACTGCTGACCCTGTTCTAGATAATACTGCTGACCCTGTTCTAGATAATACTGCTGCCAGTGATCTGCTGACCCTGTTCTGTATGGCCTGTCTCCTGCCTCTTCTTGAACTACAGGCAAACTCACTGAATTGTCTGGAGTATATCTAGCTGTGTACTGTGAAAGTGTTATTTTAACAGCTAGCTATCATTAACGGTGTTGTAATAGGAAAGAGAGCACGACCACCCATCTTTATTTTTTTTAGGGAGGGGGCATGTTTCTCCTCCTCCGTGTGTTTAGTTTAACAGTCTATTATATGTTATTTGATGTTTTATAAACAGGCACATCTCTGGACCACTAACAGCACTGTCCCAAATGGACCCCTATATAGTGGACCGCCATACGGCTCTGGTCAAAAGGAGTGCACAGGGTGTCGTTTGGAACGCTGTCCACGTTCTGTTTCTGTGTGTTGCTCTAACAGCAGATAACATCATGCCAGTCAGCCTCCCGCCCTGCTCTCTGTTTACACCGTCTGATGTGGATACATGGAAAAATGTCTGGTCTGATCACAACTACAGAGCAGCACAGACCACAGCCACTTCCCCCGCTGTGTTTGTGTGAGTTCGTGTGTGTGTGTTTGTGTGTGTGTTTGTGTGTGTGTGTTTGTGTGTGTGTTTGTGTGTGTGTGTTCGTGTGTGTGTTTGTGTGTGTGTTTGTGTGTGTGTTCGTGTGTGTGTGTGTGTTCATTGTGTGTGTATGTGTGTGTTTGTGTGTGTGTGTGTCCGTGTGTCCGACTGCCCGCCTGTGTGCGTGTCAGACTGTGGGTGGCCTAATCACTTAATTGCATAGGCCGGATGGTTGGTGAGAGATCACAGTGTCCGTTCTCCCAGTCCCATAAACACCCCTGGAGTGATGCCAAACCAACGGGTCTGTTCTCCCCATGGTCCTGGGGAGTGATGCCAAACCAACAGGTTCCCCATGGTCCTGGGGAGTGATGCCAAACCAACAGGGTCTGTTCTCCCCATGGTCCTGGGCAGTGATGCCAAACCAACAGGTTCCCCATGGTCCTGGGGAGTGATGCCAAACCAACAGGTTCCCCATGGTCCTGGGGAGTGATGCCAAACCAACAGGGTCTGTTCTCCCCATGGTCCTGGGCAGTGATGCCAAACCAACAGGTTCCCCATGGTCCTGGGGAGTGATGCCAAACCAACAGGTTCCCCATGGTCCTGGGGAGTGATGCCAAACCGACAGGTTCCCCATAGTCCTGGGGAGTGATGCCAAACCAACAGGTTCCCCATGGTCCTGGGGAGTGATGCCAAACCAACAGGTTCCCCATGGTCCTGGGGAGTGATGCCAAACCAACAGGGTCTGTTCTCCCCATGGTCCTGGGGAGTGATGCCAAACCAACAGGTTCCCCATGGTCCTGGGGAGTGATGCCAAACCAACAGGGTCTGTTCTCCCCATTGTCCTGGGGAGTGATGCCAAACCAACAGGTTCCCCATGGTCACTCTACTATGTTTCCCCAAACCCTCTACTCTGCTGCACCACCAGCCATCACTACACATCACTACACATCACTACACATTTTCCACTATACTGGTGTTCCAAAGGATGGGCCTAATATTGTCATATTTTTTTGTAGTGATTCCTATGTTGTTGATGTAAGGTATATTTGTTTGTCTGCGGTGTGTAATGAGGAGCAACCAGACGCTGCACTTGACACATTTATGAAACTCCTTATTCCAGTTACTAATAAGCACCCATTCAGAAAATGACTGTTAAATCCCTGAAGATTGATGAGGAATTGAAAAATGGAATGGTTGAGAGGGATGAGGCAAAATAAATGGCAAATAACTCTGGCTGCAGAACCGATTGGCAAAACGTCCCGCAAACTGAGAAATTGTGTCTAAACAGAATAAAAAGAAGGGGAAACTATGAAACAAAGATAAATGACATAAAGAATGATAGTAAAAAGCTCTGGAGCACCTTCAATTAAGTTTTGGGGGAGGGGAAAGCGAACTCAGCTCAGCTACATCATTCATTTTAATCAGTTCATCACAAAACCAGCTGATATTGCCAACTACTTTAATGATTTTTTCATTGGCAAGATTAGCAATTTACAGATGATATGCCAGCAAATAACACGGACTCTACACATGCAGGTATAACTGATCACATTATGAAAGACAAGCATTGTAATTTTGAATTATGTAAAGTGAGTGTGGAAGAGGTGACAAAAGTATTGTTGTCTATCAACAATGACAAGCCAACTTGGATGGAAAATGCCTGAGGAAAATAGCAGACGATATTGCCACTCCTATTTGCGATATCTTCAATATAAGCCTACTAGAAAGTGTGTGGCCCTCAGGACTAGAGGGAAGCAAAAGTAATATCTAACTAAATGCTTGTGTTCCTAGCTCCAACAGTGCAGTAATACCTAACTAAATGCTTGTGTTCCTAGCTCCAACAGTGCAGTAATATCTAACTAAATGCTTGTGTTCCCAGCTCCAACAGTGCAGTAATATCTAACTAAATGATTGTGTTCCTAGCTCCAACAGTGCAGTAATATCTAACTAAATGCTTGTGTTCCTAGCTCCAACAGTGCAGTAATATCTAACTAAATGCTTGTGTTCCTAGCTCCAACAGTGCAGTAGTATCTAACTAAATGATTGTGTTCCTAGCTCCAACAGTGCAGTAATATCTAACTAAATGCTTGTGTTCCTAGCTCCAACAGTGCAGTAGTATCTAACTAAATGATTGTGTTCCTAGCTCCAACAGTGCAGTAATATCTAACTAAATGCTTGTGTTCCTAGCTCCAACAGTGCAGTAGTACCTAACTAAATGCTTATGTTCCTAGCTCCAACAGTGCAGTAATATCTAACTAAATGCTTGTGTTTCTAGCTCCAACAGTACAGTAATATCTAACTAAATGCTTGTGTTCCTAGCTCCAACAGTGCAGTAGTACCTAACTAAATGCTTGTGTTCCTAGCTCCAACAGTGCAGTAGTATCTAACTAAATGCTTGTGTTCCTAGCTCCAACAGTGCAGTAGTACCTAACTAAATGCTTGTGTTCCTAGCTCCAACAGTGCAGTAATATCTAACTAAATGCTTGTGTTTCTAGCTCCAACAGTACAGTAATATCTAACTAAATGCTTGTGTTCCCAGCTCCAATAGTATCTCAACCGGCCGTGATTGGGAGTCCCATTAGGGCGGCACACAATTGGCCCAGTGTCGTCCGGGTTAGGGTTAGGCCTCGGTAGGCCGTCAATTGTAAATAATACCTCACAATCAAATGCTGACCATAATTGTAAAGAATTTGTTCTCAACCGGCTTGCCTCGTGAAATCAAGGTTAAACATAAATGTTTTTACAATTTTTTGATTGTGAGGTATTCTAGGTTCAGGGGAACAAAAGGACATGAGTTCCTGTATGTTATCACAACCACACCATGAGTAGTTAATCATTAAACACACACCTCTGCTTTTCTTCTTCCCAGAGAGTTCTTTATTCCTATTTTTAAAAAATCTGGGATAATAACGTGAGAAATAACACACACAAAACCAAAATACTGCAAATTTGTCATCAAATCATGTCCGTCATGTCTTAGGAGCTACAAGCAGAGCTGTCATGTCTTAGGAGCTACAAGCAGAGCTGTCATGTCTTAGGAGCTACAAGCAGAGCTGTCATGTCTTAGGAGCTACAAGCAGAGCTGTCATGTCTTAGGAGCTACAAGCAGAGCTGTCATGTCTTAGGAGCTACAAGCAGAGCTGTCATGTCTTAGGAGCTACAAGCAGAGCTGTCATGTCTGTCATTTCTGTCGGGACCATCTTACATCTATGAGAATGTACAGATTCTCCTGGCATCCTCCAAACCCAGATTTATCAGTCGGAATGCCAGATGGTGAATCACGTCGCCACGGCTCCAGAGTCAAATGTTGGCGAGCTTTACACACCACTCCAGCCTATGCTTAGCCTTGCTCACGGTGATCTTAGGCTTTACATACACTACAGCCTACGCTTGGCCTTGCTCACGGTGATCTTAGGCCTGTGAATCTCCCGACGAACAGTTCTTGTGCTGACGTTGCTTCCAGAGGCAGTTTGGAACTCTGTAGTGAGTGTTGCTTCCAGAGGCAGTTTGGAACTCAGTAGTGAGTGTTCCTTCCAGAGGCAGTTTGGAACTCAGTAGTGAGTGTTGCTTCCAGAGGCAGTTTGGAACTCAGTAGTGAGTGTTCCTTCCAGAGGCAGTTTGGAACTCTGTAGTGAGTGTTCCTTCCAGAGGCAGTTTGGAACTCTGTAGTGAGTGTTGCTTCCAGAGGCAGTTTGGAACTCAGTAGTGAGTGTTCCTTCCAGAGGCAGTTTGGAACTCAGTAGTGAGTGTTGCTTCCAGAGGCAGTTTGGAACTCAGTAGTGAGTCTTACAATCGAGGACAGACAATTTTTTGTTGTTGTTGCTCCTTGACGTTTCCACTTCACAATAAAAGGCACTTACAGTTGACCAGGGCAGCTCTGACCTGTAGGGGCCATACTACTGCCAATGTTTGTCTATGGAGATTGCACGGCTGTGGGCTTGATTTTTATACACCTGTCAGCAATGGGTGTGGCTGAAATAGCCCGAATCCACTAATTTTGTACTGAGGGTCACCATGTTGTACTGAGGGTCACCATGTTGTTCTGAGGGTCACCATGTTGTACTGAGGGTCACCATGTTGTACTGAGGGTCACCATGTTGTACTGAGGGTCACCATGTTGTTCTGAGGGTCACCATGTTGTTCTGAGGGTCACCATGTTGTTCTGAGGGTCACCATGTTGTACTGAGGGTCACCATGTTGTTCTGAGGGTCACCATGTTGTACTGAGGGTCACCATGTTGTTCTGAGGGTCACCATGCTGTTCTGAGGGTCACCATGTTGTTCTGAGGGTCACCATGTTGTTCTGAGGGTCACCATGTTGTACTGAGGGTCACCATGTTGTACTGAGGGTCACCATGTTGTACTGAGGTTCACCATGTTGTTCTGAGGGTCACCATGTTGTTCTGAGGGTCACCATGTTGTACTGAGGGTCACCATGTTGTACTGAGGGTCACCATGTTGTATAGTTCATAGTGATGGGTGAGTGGTCTTGCGTTAGTGATGAACTGAAGCCCTCCATAATACATTGAGTCTAGCACCTTAAAAGGTACTGGTGGAACCTTGGTACTGGTGGAACCTGGTCCTGGTGGAACCTGGTCCTGGTGGAACATGGTCCTGGTGGAACATGGTCCTGGTGGAACCTTGGTACTGGTGGAACCTGGTCCTGGTGGAACATGGTACTGGTGGAACATGGTCCTGGTGGAACCTGGTACTGGTGTAACCTTGGTACTGGTGGAACCTGGTACTGGTGGAACCTGGTCCTGGTGGAACATGGTCCTGGTGGAACATGGTCCTGGTGGAACCTGGTACTGGTGGAACCTGGTCCTGGTGGAACCTGCTACTGGTAGGGCTGGTCAGGCAGGCTGTATTCCTCACACACAGCAGAGGCTTGGCAGTAGAGGTCTTCACGGATCCAACTGTACCCAAATACCGAGACCCAATCTGTAACCAGAGTGGGTCCGCATCCAGAATTATAAATAATGTCACGGGTCTGGGTCGGTTATGATATGATATGATTTTCACGGGTCTGGGTTGGTTATGATATGATTTTCACGGGTCTGGGTCTGGGTTGGTTATGATATGATTTTCACGGGTCTGGTTCTGGGTCAGTTATGATATGATTTTCACGGGTCTCGAGTATGTGTAATTTGAACTGACTTGTCTGGGAAATGCCCGTAGGCCACAAATCCAAACATGACTGCTGCAGTAGAGAGAGTATCACTTTATAATGCCTTTTCACCAGAGTGGAGCATCCAGTTTGTTGTTGTTGGCCAATCAGAAGTCATCAAAGCGACAACAGGCTAAAGTCATGGAGCCTCTGTGTGGGGTGAAAGCTAGGAGATACACTACACAATCAAAAGTAAGTGGACACCTGCTCATCGAACATCTCATTCCAAAATCAAGGGTATTAATATGGAGTTGGTCCTCCCTATGCTGCTATAACAGCCTCCACTCTTCTGGGAAGGCTTTCCACTAGATGTTGGAACATTGCTGCTATAACAGCCTCCACTCTTCTGGGAAGGCTTTCCACTAGATGTTGGAACATTGCTGCTATAACAGCCTCCACTCTTCTGGGAAGGCTTTCCACTAGATGTTGGAACATTGCTGCTATAACAGCCTCCACTCTTCTGGGAAGGCTTTCCACTCGATGTTGGAATATTGCTGCTATAACAGCCTCCACTCTTCTGGGAAGTCTTTCCACTAGATGTAGGAACATTGCTGCGGGGACTTGCTTCCATTCAGCCACAAGAGCATTAGTGAGGTCGGGCACTGATGTTGGGGTGATTAGGCCTGGTTCACAGTCAGCGTTCCAATTCACCCCAAAAGGTGTTTGATGGGGTTGAGGTCAGGACTCTGTGCAGGCTAGTCAAGTTCCTCCACACTGATCTCAACAAGCCATTTCTGTATTGACCTCTCTTTGTGCACGGGGGCATTGTCATGCTCAAACAGGAACGGGCCTTCCCCAAACTGTTTACCACAAAGTTGGAAGCACAGAATCTTCTAGAATGTCATTGTAGCGTTACGATTTCCCTTCACTGGAACTAAGGGGCCCGAACCATGAGAAACAGCCCCAGACCATTATTCCTCTTCCACCAAACTTTACAGTTGTCAATATGCATTGGGGCAGGTTCTCCTGGCATCCGCCAAACCCAGATTCTTCCCTCGGACTGCCAGATGGTGAAGCATGATTCATCACTCCAGAGAACGACTGGCTAGCTCAGCACACCTAACATGGACATTTCAGTATTGTCAGCTTGCTGTTAGCTAGCTGTTAGCTGTTAGTTGTTAGCTGTTAGCTGTTAGCTGTTAGCTGTTAGCTAGCTGTTAGCTGTTAGCTGTTAGCTAGCTGTTAGCTGTTAGCTAGCTAGCGTCACTAAATTGGCAGCAAGTTTGCTGTGAACCAACTAACCAAATTATTCATCATCGCTACCGACACACAAACAGAGTAAGTGAGTAAGCTATATATCGACAATTACATTTTTAGAGATGGAGTGTTTCTCCAGACAAAGGTGGAATAGATGGAGATACTCTTATTTCCTGATGTTAGTTTACATTAGTTGACTAGCTTACGTCAGTCAAAGACAGAATGATCAAACAAACATGTTAACTCTGCTGAAGGTAGCTACCAGTCTAGCAGTGACTGGCATGGCATCGGGCCAAATTGATTGACAGTGTTGGCTAGCTGTACGATTTAGTTGATGGCTTTCGGAGTTCAGGAAGGAGATAAAAGTACGAGTTGGTCCCATGACACATCTGTTTCATTAATGTCACAGCAGGGCTCCTCTCTATTCCTGAAGACACACACACACACACACACACACACATGCACATACACACACGCACACACACACACAGGGTAACACACACACACACACGCACACGCACACGCACACGCACACACACACACACACAGGATGACGCACACGCACACATTACTATTGACACACTCATTACCATACAGATGAAGAATGTCATCTGATATTAATTAATTAAATTATAATTATATTAATAATAAATATGAATGTATTTAGATTTAATCATCAACGTTGTGGCTCTTAGAGACAGATAGGGAGGCTCCTGCTTATTGTTATTCAGCTCAGCTCCAGAGATGGGATACGTCCCAATTGACACCCTATTCCCTATGGGCCCTGGTCAAAAGTAGTGCACTACATAGGGAATAGGGTGCCATTTGAGATGCAGATTAGAGATTGGGACTTTGAGTTGACAGGCCGGCTCACATCAAGGCCAGGATGGAGATAGATAATGCTGTTTAAAGAAGTAAGTGTGTGTGTGTGTGTGCTTGTGCGTGTGTGCGTTTGTGTGTACTCGTGGATGTGTGTGCGTGTGCATGTGTGTGTGTTTGTGTGTGCACGTGTGTAGGGGGAATCAGCCAACACTTATCAACATGCTAGGCGCCTCGTTGAATTTACTCAACGTTGCTTGTAGCTCCACATTGACAGAGGCAGGGAAACAACAGCACAGCTATCAGCTATCACACTCTCTAGAACTCCGCGTCTGTCTGCACACTAGTCCCTTGTACCTGTATACCAGTGGAGGCTCCTCGAGGAGGAAGTGGAGGACCACCCTCCTCAGTAAATTTAGAAAATAATTAAATATTGAAAAAGTTATCCTTTTTAGATAAAACTATACTAAATATATTCACGTCACCAAATCATTGGTTAATAAACGTTGTTTTGTAATGAAGGTCTACAGTAGCCTCAACAGCAGTCTGTAGGGTAGTACCATGGTGTAGCCTGGAGGACAGCTAGCTTCTGTCCTCCTCTGGGTACATTGACTTCAATACAAAACCTAGGAGGCTCATGGTTCTCACCCCCTTCCATAGACTTACAAAGTAATTATGACAACTTCCAGAGGACGTCCTCCAACCTATCAGAGCTCTTGCACCATGAACTGACATGTTGTCCAGCCAATGAAAGGATCAGAGAATGAATCTAGAGAATAAGCTATAGCTAGCTGGCAGTGCAGTGTATAAAATGTGGTGGGTAGAGAAAAGAGAGAGACAGACAATAGTTTTAATAACAGTTTTGAAGGAGGAACGAGAGATAGAGACAGAGAGAGAGAGAGAGAGAGAGAGAGAGAGAGAGAGAGAGAAAAGGTTTTGTAGTCTATTATATGGGGCAGCAGCCTCTAAGGTGCAGGGTTACGTAACCGGGTGGAAGCCGCCTAGTGATGGCTATTTAACAGTCTGATGGCCTTGAGATAGAAGCTGTTTTCAGTCTCTCTGTCCCAGCTTTGACCTCACCTTCTGGACGATAGCGGGGTGAACAGGCCGTGGCCCGTGTGATTGATGTCCTTCCTGTGGCATCGGGTGCTGTAGGTGTCCTGGAGGGCAGGCAGTTTGCCCCCGGTGATCCATTGGGCAGAACGCACCACCCTCTGGAGAGCACTGCGGTTGCGGGTGGTGCAGTTGCCGTACCAGGTGGTGATACAGCCCGACACAATTGTGCATCTGTAAAAGTTTAAGGTGTCAAGCCAAATTTCCTCAGCCTCCTGAGGTGCTGTTGCACCTTCTTCCCCACACTGTCTGTGTGAGTGGACCATTTCAGTTTGTCCGTGATGTGTACACCGAGGAACTTGAAGCTTTCCACCTTCTCCACTACTGTCCTGTCGATGTGGATTTTGTTGAGGAAGGATTTTCCTGACCCGAGTTGGTAATCGTCATCTGTAAACTTGGAGTCCGTGGGTGAACGTGGCTGGTTTTCCCTTTGTAGTCCGTGATTGTCTGTAGTCCCTGCCACATGTCTTTATAGTCCGTGATTGTCTGTAGTCCCTGCCACATGTCTTTATAGTCCAATGTGATTGTCTGTAGTCCCTGCCACATGTCTTTATAGTCCGTGATTGTCTGTAGTCCCTGCCACATGTCTTTATAGTTCGTGATTGTCTGTAGTCCCTGCCACATACGACTCGTGTCTGAACTGTTGAAATGCGACTCCACTTTGTCTCTATACTGATGTTTTGCCTGTTTGATTGCCTTACGGAGGGAATAACTACACTGTTTGTATTTGGCCACCTTGCCATGGTTAAATGAGATGGTTCGCTCTTTCAGTTTTGCACGAATGCTGTCATATACTGTAACCACGGTTTCTGGATAGAGTAGGTTTTAATAGTCACAGTGGGTACAACATCTCCACTTCCTGATGAACCCACAAATTACCCAAGGAATATGGCTGTCTAAATATGGTTCCAAATCAGAGACAACGATAAACAGCTGCCTCTAATTGAGAACCAATCTAGGCAACCATAGACATACAGAAACCCTAGACAGGACAAAAACACAACAAACCACCCCTCGTCACGCCCTGACCTAACCAAAATAATAAATAAAACAGAGATAACTAAGGTCAGGGCGTGACACTGGCGTACCTGGTTAAATAAAAACATGTGAAAACCTCCCTCCAAATGGCCATATTAGAGACACATATTCCCCTCAGATTACACAGACCCACAAAGAATCCCCCCCCAATTTTTGGGGGATAAACTCTCATATCTACTGGGTGAAATACCACAGTGCCATCACTGCAGCAAGATTTGTGACCTGTTGCCACAAGAAAAGGGCAACCAGTGAAGAACAAACAGCGTCGTCTGGGTTTGGTCGGTGTAGGCCATCATAAGAAAATAAGAATTTGTTCTTAACTGACTTGCCTGGTTAAATAAAGTTGAAATGAAATGTAAAAATTAAACATAATTTTGGGATGAACTCCCATGCCAAGAAAGCCCTTAGAGCCACCTAGGGGTCAGTAACCAGAAGGTTGCTGGCTCGAATCCCCAACTGACAAGGTAAAAATCTGTCGTTCTGCCCCCCGGACAAGGCACTTAACTCACTGTTTCACCGGGCGCCGAAGACGTGGATGTCGATTGTGGCAAAGACACACCTCTCTGATTCAGAGGGGTTGGGTTAAATGGGGAAGACACACCTCTCTGATTCAGAGGGGTTGGGTTAAATGGGGAAGACACACCTCTCTGATTCAGAGGGGTTGGGTTAAATGGGGAAGACACACCTCTCTGATTCAGAGGGGTTGGGTTAAATGGGGAAGACACACCTCTCTGATTCAGAGGGGTTGGGTTAAATGGGGAAGACACATTTCAGTTGAATACATTCAATTGGACAACTGACCAGGTATCCTGTTTTCCCTTAAATTGAATTGAATGAAAAATGGAGGGCGAGGAAGGGAGGTAGGTGGAGCAGAGACTGAGAGAGATATTTCCCTCAGATTACACAGATCCACAAAGAATTCGAAAACAAATCCAATCTTGAAAAACTCCCATATCTACTGGGTGAAATTCCACAGTGTGCCATCACAGCAGCAAGATTTGTGACCTGTTGCCACGAGAAAAGGGCAACCAGTGAAGAACAAACACCATTGTAAATACAACCCATATCTCTGCTTATTTATTTTATCTTGTGTCCTTTACCATTTGTACATTGTTAAAACACTGTATACAGTGCCTTGCGAAAGTATTCGGCCCCCTTGAACTTTGCGACCTTTTGCCACATTTCAGGCTTCAAACATAAAGATATAAAACTGTATTTTTTTGTGAAGAATCAACAACAAGTGGGACACAATCATGAAGTGGAACGACATTTATTGGATATTTCAAACTTTTTTAACAAATCAAAAACTGAAAAATTGGGCGTGTATAATATGACATTTGTAATGTCTTTTGTTTTGAAAGGGAGGGAGGTAGAGCAGAGACTGAGAGAGGAAGAGAGGAAGGGAGGGAGGTGGAGCAGAGACTGAGAGAGGAAGGGAGGGGAGGAGACTGGAGCAGAAGGGGAGGGAGGTGGGAGAGGAAGAGAAGAGGAAGGGAGGGAGGTGGAGCAGAGACAGAGAGAGGAAGGGAGGGAGGGAGGTGGAGCAGAGGAGAGAAAGGGAGGGAGGTGGAGGAGACTGAGAAGGGAGGGAGGGAGGTGGGGCAGAGACAGAGACTGAGACTGAGAGAGGAAGAGGGAAGGGAGGTAGGACTGGAGAGGAAGGGAGGGAGGTGGAGAGAGACTGAGAGACTGAGAGAGAGAAGAGAGGAAGGGAGGGTGGAGCAGAGACTGAGAGGGAGGGGTGGAGAGACTGAGAGAGGAAGAGAGGAAGGGAGGGAGGTGGGGCAGAGACTGAGAGAGGAAGAGAGCAGGAAGGGAGGGAGGTGGGGCAGAGACTGAGAGAGGAAGAGAGGAAGGGAGGGAGGTGGGGCAGAGACTGAGAGAGGAAGGGAGGGAGGTGGAGCAGAGACTGAGAGAGGAAGAGAGGAAGGGAGGGAGGTGGGGCAGAGACTGAGAGAGGAAGAGGGAGGGAAGGGAGGGAGGTGGGAGCAGAGACTGAGAGAGGAAGGGAGGGAGGTGGGGCAGAGACAGAGAGCAGGAAGAGAGGAAGGGAGGGAGGTGGAGCAGAGACATAGAGAGGAAGAGAGAAAGGGGAGGGAGGTGGAGCAGAGACTGAGAGAGAAAGAGAGGAAGGGAGGGAGGTGGAGCAGAGACTGAGAGAGACTGAAGAGAGAGAGGAAGGGAGGGAGGTGGAGCAGAGACTGAGAGAGGAAGAGAGGAAGGGAGGGAGGTGGAGCAGAGACATAGAGAGGAAGAGAGGAAGGAAGGTGGAGGGAGGTGGAGCAGAGACTGAGAGAGAAGAGAGAAGAGGGAGGGAGGGAGGGAGGTGGAGCAGAGACTGAGAGAGGAAGGGAGGGAGGGAGGGAGGTGGAGCAGAGACATAGAGAGGAAGAGAGGAAGGGAGGGAGGTGGGGCAGAGAGAGAAGCACCTGTTTAAGAGTAGAAGTGTAATGTGCTGAAGCAGAACAGTGAGTGTGTTTCCTCTGATGTGTTCTGGGGTTTGACAGGAAGAGAAAAGATGAGAAAACAAAGCAAAGATCAAGGTGGAGGAGAGGAGAGGAGAGGAGAGGAGAGGAGAGGAGAGGAGAGGAGAGGGAGAGGAGAGGAGAGGAGAGGAGAGGAGAGGAGAGGAGAGGAGAGGAGTTTGAGAGGAAGGTGGAGGAGAGGAGAGGAGAGGAGAGGAGAGGAGAGGAGAGGAGAGGAGAGGAGAGGAGAGGAGAGGAGAGGAGGAGAGAGGGAGAGGAGAGGAGGAGGGAGAGGAGAGGAGGAGAGGAGAGGGAGAGGAGAGGAGAGGAGAGGAGAGGAGAGGAGAGGAGAGGAGAGGAGGAGAGGAGAGGAGAGATGAGATGAGGAGGTGGGATCCATTCCTATGATGTTTGGTTTACTGTTTATCTTTCACACCCAGTGGCAATCCCTGGTTCCCGCCCCTCTCCCCAGCCCTGCCCAGCCCCAAGTAGATGGGTCTTTCAGGGGGAGGAGAATCTCATTCAGCTAGGTCTGGAGGATTCTGGATG
Source organism: Oncorhynchus tshawytscha (assembly GCF_018296145.1). Taxonomy (NCBI): domain Eukaryota; kingdom Metazoa; phylum Chordata; class Actinopteri; order Salmoniformes; family Salmonidae; genus Oncorhynchus; species Oncorhynchus tshawytscha. The sequence goes on from NC_056454.1 coordinate 52,165,208, forward strand.
ATTTCCCAACAGCAAAGGCACTCTATCCACCCCCCACTCGTTATTGGTATTCCCCCTACCCTATACCCCTCACCCCTCCATCCCATGCTAGCATTACCTTCCAGAGGAGATTCAAATTCTATCCCTCTGTGGTTCTACCCTCCCCCTCCCCTCCTAGCTGACTAGTGACTAAGTTCAGGGTTGAGTACCGGGTGGTAACTGACTAGTGACAGTGAATAAGTTCAGGGTTGAGTACCGGGTGGTAGCTGACTAGTGACAGTGACTAAGTTCAGGGTTGAGTACCGGGTGGTAACTGACTAGTGACAGTGACTAAGTTCAGGGTTGAGTACCGGGTGGTAGCTGGCTAGTGACAGTGGATCATCCATACTGATAAACACTAGGCTGGTGAGAACAGGCTGGCTGGGGAGGACAGGCTGGCTGGGAGGACAGGCTGATCATCCATACTGATAAACACTAGGCTGGTGAGAACAGACTGGCTGGTGAGAACAGGCTGGCTGGGGAGGACAGGCTGATCATCCATGATAAACACTAGGCTGGTGAGAACAGGCTGGCTGGGAGGACAGGCTGGCTGGTGAGAACAGGCTGATCATCCATACTGATAAACACTAGGCTGGTGAGAACAGGCTGGCTGGGGAGTTCAGGCTGGCTGGTGAGAACAGGCTGGCTGGGGAGGACAGGCTGGCTGGTGAGAACAGGCTGATCATCCATACTGATAAACACTAGGCTGGTGAGAACAGGCTGGCTGGGAGGCAGGCTGGCTGGTGAGAACAGGCTGGCTGGGAGGACAGGCTGATCATCCATACTGATAAACACTAGGCTGGTGAGAACAGGCTGGCTGGTGAGAACAGGCTGGCTGGTGAGAACAGGCTGATCCTCCATACTGATAAACACTAGGCTGGTGAGGACAGGCTGGCTGGGGAGGACAGGCTGATCATCCATACTGATAAACACTAGGCTGGTGAGAACAGGCTTGTTGGTGAGAACAGGCTGGCTGGGGAGGACAGGCTGATCATCCATACTGATAAACACTAGGCTGGTGAGAACAGGCTGGCTGGGGAGGACAGGCTGGCTGGTGAGAACAGGCTGGCTGGGGAGGACAGGCTGGCTGGGGAGGACAGGCTGGCTGGGAGGACAGAGCCTGGTGAAAATCCACACGGTTTAAAACCAGTCAGACTGAAAGTAGCTAATGGAAGGTCACGAGGGGGTATACATCCATCTCAGCTTTATCTACTTTACACCTAATATATTTCTACACCTAATGAAGTTCTAAATAATAATTGATTTATTGTAGTCGTTCCTTAGATTTTTTTATGCCAGGCAGAGTTACTACAATGATTATCTTCACTTGCCCCTATTAGGAAAGGCTAATGATTTGGATCCCAAAATGGGGGTCTCATTTTGAAGAAATCCCTAGTAATCCCATCAAACAGACAGAGGCACAAAGTCGGTTTAGCAGAGCCAGCCAAGGAGATTACAAATCATTCCAGGGTTCAGGAGTAGGAGAGGAGGAGGAACAATAGGAGGAGGAGGAAAGGGAGGCACACTGGACAAAGGGCCTGGGGAGGACAAGACAGTGGAGAGAGAGGAGAGAGAGAGAGAAGAGGAGAGGAGGATAGGAGAGAGGAGGAGAGAGGGGAGAGGGGGGATAGGAAAGATATGTTGCCATTGATGTTCAAGCAATATACATTTTACCGTACCTTGTCTTGGAGGTCCTCAAAACATTTAAAAATTGTTAGATTTAAGTTTTACCTAATATTATCAGCATGTGAAGTTCCAGCTCCTTCAAGCAGATTGGAATACAGCCCCATTGTGTTTCTCTCCAGATTCAATGGCATTTTACATTTGAGGACTGCATTGTAGGCCGACTACAAGGTGATACAGAAACACAGGACATTTGAATTTAATTAATAGGACATTTAAAACAGCATTTAATCATGCAAACAAAATCATATTGTTTCTACTTACATATATTGACACGCTGCACATGAAGGGTTTAGAACCTGCAACATTTGGTTCCCAAGCCCGGTCTGTATGTTCTGCACCACCAGGGAAGCTCTGACAGGGAAGCTCTGACAGGGAAGCTCTGACAGGGAAACTCTGAGAGGGACGCTCTTACAGGGAAGCTCTTACAGGGAAGCTCTGACAGAGGAGCTCTTACAGGGAAGCTCTGACAGAGAAGCTCTTACAGGGAAGCTCTGACAGAGGAGCTCTTACAGGGAAGCTCTGACAGAGAAGCTCTTACAGGGAAACTCTTACAGGGAAGCTCTGACAGGGAAGCTCTGACAGAGAAGCTCTGACAGGGAAGCTCTTACATCATGGACCCAGCAGGCAGTATATAAAGAGGGTGGGTGAAAGTGGTGCTGAATGTCCCAGTTACCAGTATTTCCCGGGGGTTAGTTAAGTCTAAGAAGGTTAGAAAGGAAGCGTAGAATTCCCCGATTGACCATACTGCCAAGGCTATTTACTGAGTATGGCTATGGAGGACAGTGACCTTGGGAACCAAACGCTGGCGGTTCAGACCCCACATGCAGGATGTCAATACAACCAAATCTAATCAAGTTTTAAAATGGGATTAGAATGTACGGCTAGATTCTCTCTCTTTGCTTTGTTTGTCTCCAACAATAAGTACCTCTGTCTTGTCTTGATTTAGCTGGAGGAAGTTGTGAGCCATACAAGTATTTAAATCATTAATACAGTCTAATAATTTTATCTGTGGAGCTGAAATCCTTTGGTGACACAGAAATGCAAAGCTGTGTATCGTCTGCGTAGCAGTGAAAATGCTGTGCTTTCTGACAACGCTGTCAAGGGGTAACATACAGTGGGGCAAAAGAGTATTTAGTCAGCCACCAATTGTGCAAGTTCTCCCTGTAATTTTCATCATAGGTACTTCAACTATGACAGCCAAAATTAGAAAAAAAATCCAGAAAATCACATTGTAGGAATTTTAATGAAGCCTTTCAACTGATTTCCATAGTGGTACACGATATAGGAGATAGGGTACCATTTGGAACAAACAAACCATGCTGCTGCTAGCTGGCACCATGCTACCAGTCTCCATCTCCTCCTGCTAGCTAGCACCATGCTACCAGTCTCCATCTCCTCCTGCTAGCTGGCACCATGCTACCAGTCTCCATCTCCTCCTGCTAGCTGGCACCATGCTACCAGTCTCCATCTCCTCCTGCTAGCTGGCACCATGCTACCAGTCTCCATCTCCTCCTGCTAGCTGGCACCATGCTACCAGTCTCCATCTCTCCTGCTCTGGCACCATCTCCAGTCTCCATCTCCTCCTGCTAGCTAGCACCATGCTACCAGTCTCCATCTCCTCCTCCACCATGCCCAGTCTCCATCTCCTCCTGCTAGCTAGCACCATGCTACCAGTCTTCATCTCCTCCACTCCTCCTGCTAGCTAGCACCATGCTACCAGTCTTCATCTCCTCCACTCCTCCTGCTAGCTAGCACCATGCTACCAGTCTTCATCTCCTCCTGCTAGCTAGCACCATGCTACCAGTCTCCATCTCCTCCACTCCTCATGCTAGCTCATAAGACTACACCCCAGACATGACAACACCCCTCACAGCTGTATAGTCCCCTGTCCTCCATAACACCACAGACAGCTGTATAGTCCCCTGTCCTGGAGGGGGAGAATAAAGGAGGGAGGGAATAGAGGAGGGAGGGAGAGAATAGAGGAGGGAGGGAGGAGGAGGGAGAATAGAGGAGGGAGGGACAGAATAGAGGAGGGAGGGACAGAATAGAGGAGGGAGGGACAGAATAGAGGAGGGAGGGAATAGAGGAGGGAGGGAGAGAATAGAGGAGGGAGGGAGAGAATAGAGGAGGGAGGGAGGGAGGGAGAGAATAGAGGAGGGAGGGAATAGAGGAGGGAGAATAGAGGAGGGAGGAGGGAGATGTCCTCCAGGGGGAAATACCACAGACAGCTGTAGGGGGAGGGGTAGAATGTCCTGGAGGGGGAGAATAAAGGAGGGAGGGGGATAATAGAGGAGGGAGGAGAGAGAATAGAGGAGGGAGGAGGGAGAATAGAGGAGGGAGGGACAGAATAGAGGAGGGAGGGAGGAGGGAGGAATAGAGAGAGGGAGGGGACAGAATAGAGGAGGGAGGAGGAATAGAGGAGGGAGGGAGGGAGAATAGAGGAGGGAGGGGGAGAATAGAGGAGGGAGGGGGAGAGAGAGAGGAGGAGGGAGAATAGAGGAGGGAGAATAGAGGAGGGAGAATAGAGGAGGGAGAATAGAGGAGGGAGGGAATAGAGGAGGGAGAGGGAGATTAGAGGAGGGAGGAGGAGAATAGAGGAGGGAGGGGGGGATAATATAGGAGGGAGGAGGGAGAATAGAGGAGGGAGGAGGGAGAATAGAGGAGGGAGATTAGAGGAGGGAGAGATAGAGGAGGGAGAATAGAATAGAGAGGGGAGGGAATAGAGGAGGGAGAGGGGAGAATAGAGGAGGGGAGGAGGAGAATAGAGGAGGGAGGGAATAGAGGAGGGAGGAGGGAGATTAGAGGAGGGAGGAGGGAGATTAGAGGAGGGAGAATAGAGGAGGGAGAATAGAGGAGGGAGGGAATAGAGGAGGGAGGGGGAGATTAGAGAGAGGGAGGAGGAGAATAGAGGAGGGAGGGAGAGGGAGGTGACAGCCCTTAATCAGAAGCATGTGTTATTGGCTGTTCCTTAGCTCTGACATTGTTTATTGAGCTGGTGAGTAATCATCTTTTTTGAGAGAGAGAGAGAGAGAGAGAGAGAGAGAGAGAGAGAGGGAGATTAGAGGAGTGAGGAGGAGAATAGAGAGGGAGAATAGAGAGAGGAGGGAGACAGAGAGACAGAGAGAACGTGATAAATGGTTTCTGTAGGAGTTAGTCAAAGAGCTCCACCAAGGGTTCTTCAAACCTCTACTCTTTCGCTCCTCTCTCCTCGGTCTTATTCCGTCAAT